>NW_026060289.1:0-57394 GCF_024139225.1 Suncus etruscus | reverse complement strand
AAATTCATACAGGAGAGAAGCCTTATTCATGTCAGGAGTGTGGAAAGGCATTTGCTCAATCTTCAAAGCTTAACATACACATGAGAATTCATACAGGAGAGAAGCCTTATTCATGTCAGGAGTGTGGAATGGCATTTGCTCGATCCTCATCCCTTAACACACACATGAAAATTCATACAGGAGAGAAGCCTCATTCATGTCAGGAGTGTGGAAAGGCATTTGCTAAATCCTCAAAGCTTAACAGACACATGAGAATTCATACAGGAGAGAAGCCTTATTCATGTCAGGAGTGTGGAAAGGCATTTGCTCAATCCTCAGCCCTTAACACACACATGAAAATTCATACAGGAGAGAAGCCTTATTCATGTCAGGAGTGTGGAAAGGCATTTGCTCGATCCTCAGTCCTTAACAGTCACATGAAAATTCATACAGGAGAGAAGCCTTATTCATGTCAGGAGTGTGGAAAGGCATTTGCTCGATCCTCAAGCCTTTCTAATCACATGAAAATTCATACAGGAGAGAAGCCTTATTCATGTCCGGAGTGTGGAAAGGCATTTGCTAAATCCTCAGCACTTAACAGACACATGAGAATTCATACAGGAGAGAAGCCTTATTCATGTCAGGAGTGTGGAAAGGCATTTTCTCAATCCTCAGCCCTTAACAGACACATGAAAATTCATACAGGAGAGAAGCCTTATTCATGTCAGGAGTGTGGAAAGGCATTTGCTCAATCCTCAGTCCTTAACAGACATATGAAAATTCATACAGGAGAGAAGCCTTATTCATGTCAGGTTTGTGGAAAGGCATTTGCTCGATCCTCAAGCCTTTCTGATCACATGAAAATTCATACAGGAGAGAAGCCATATTCATGTTCAGACTGTGGAAAGGCATTGCTTGATCCTCATACCTTAACAACGAAAATTCACACAATGGGCCGGAGAAATAGAACGGAGGTAAGATGTTAGCCTTGCATGCAGAAAGTTGGTGGTTCGAATCCCGGTATCCCATATGGTCCCCTGAGCCTGCCAGGAGCTATTTCTGCGCATTGAGCCAGGAGTTACCCCTGAGCGCTGCCGGGTGTGATCCAAAAACCGGAAAAAAAATTCACAAAGGATAGAAGCCTTATTATGTCAGGAGTGTGGAAAGGTGTTTGCTTTATCCTCAAAGCTTCTTAGATACTGAATATTCATGGAGAGAAGCCTTGTTTGGATTGTAGCAAAGCCTTCAATAAATCTCAAGACACATTAAAATTTATATAGGAGATAAGCCATATTCATATCAGGAATGTGCTGAGGGATTTGCTCATTGCTCATAGCTTGTTAGACACTTGAATACTGGAGAGAAACCTTACTCAGGTGAGTGTGAAAAAGACTCACTCAAACTTCAATTGTTTCTGGGCAGTACATTACTGATTTGTATTGATAAGGAGACTTACTCATGTCAGAAGTATGGGATGTCCTTCATTAAATCCTCCAAACTTAATTTGCACGATTACATTCAAACAGGAGTTAAGTCTAATACATGTCAGGAGTGTGGAAAGGCCTTTGCTTAGTCCTCAAGCCTTACTATACATATGAATGTTCATACAAGAGAAGAGTGCTGGAGTGTGGAGAGGCTTACACTTTCTGCTCAAGCCTTCAAAAGCATAAAAAATCCATTCTGGAGGGAAACATGGTCCATAAGAAGTGTGGGTTTTTTCACTGATATTGAAACTTTTATAGATATGAAAATGATATCTGATGATCTGAGCACCTCAAACAAAATGTTTGGTATTGGCCTTGCAAACCACTGGCTGGGGTTCAATGTTAGACATTCTGTAGGGTTTCTCAAGCCCAAAGGTATGGATAACAGTGTCAGGAATTACCTTTGAACATCATAGTGTGTCTCTGTTGCAAGTCAGCCCCTGAAGAGGTTGACTGATGGAGGGATGGAGGATGAGGTCTTTCCCCTTCAGCTCGGAGCATGCGTCTGCCACCCTATCTAGCCGAGGGTTCTGAGGTGAAACGGCAGATAAACAGCTCACAGACAGTCAGGCTTGTGGAAATATTAGCTTTATTCAGTGGACAAGACTGAAGTCCAAAGCCTCAGCATCAGTTCCTGCCAAAAGCCTCTCGCCTTCCACAGACTCTTGTTTTTGTCCCCCAGAATCAGGTACCACCCAATGGTGGGATCAGATACCACCCAATGGTGGAAACAGAATCAGGTACCACCCTAGGGTGGGGGCAGAATGCCTGGTCACACCCTAGGGTAGGGCACAATCACCAATTAGGTTAGGGTCAGTAACATAATAATCCCCTAAAATATTTACATACACAACATGTGCCTATGAAAATAACTTTTAAACAAGACAATAGTAACTTGAGGGAATATGGGGAGACCTGTTTACTTCTGAATGATTAACTGCATAAAAAATTTATAGTTGGGACTAGAATGTAGCATAGTGGAAAGGGTATTTGCCTTGGTCGCAGCCAACCAGGGTTGGAACCTCGACATTCCCTATGGTCTCAAAAGTTGTCCAGGAGCAAATTTTATACTTCAGTGGGTCCTATAGGAACGAATACAGCTGCATAACCTCTTTACTTGAGAGCTTTATATTTATGAAGCGCTTTGACCCTTTTACTACTCTAAGATGGGTCAGTTTTATAACTGTAATTATTGATCAATTAATTATTTCTGCGTAGGTCTCCTGATCACATTTATGTTAGGCTAATGTCTGTGTTGTACATAGCTCTGTTCATATCTATGTTCTACATAGCTTGCTACATTTCCCCTTTTCTGCCTGTCATTCAGAAAAACCTTTTCTTTTTTCTTTTTTGGGCCACACCTGGTGACATTCACTCAGGGGTTATTCCTGGCTATGCACTCAGAAATTGTTTCCAGCTTGGGAAACCATATGGGTCACTAGGAATTAAACTTTGGTCTGTACTGGGTCAGCTGTGTGCAAGGCAAACGCCCTAACATTGTGCCATCACTCCAGCCCAGCAACAACTTTTCTATAGTTTCCCTGTGCTCACTTATCCAGGAACTTGCTTTCCCTACTAAATCCCTAGGGCCCTATAGCTCAACATCCTTTGTGCCCTGGAACAACACTCCACTCACACACATTTGCACCCCTTGGAAGCATTTCAGCCTCTCATTCCCCTGGATTGCTACTAGGACCAAAATTATCTGTTCAAATGGGTCTTGGCTCAAGGACTAATTACAGCCTGTGACTTAAACCAGAAACTACAGGGAGTCATTGACACTTCCATTCCCATCCTGATTATTCTTACCCAACAGATTAAACCTTAGCTGAATTAGTCCTCTTTCATCATGCTCACTTGGGCACGCTCCCAACAAAGATGGTGGAATGTGTATTTTTCTTTTCTTTCTGTCTTTTTTGGACACACCTGGTAATGCTCAGGGATTACTCCTGGTTATGTGTTTAGAAATCGCTCCTCAGTTGGGGAACCAAATGGAATTCTGGGGGATCCTAGGTCAGCCACATGCAAGCAAATTGCCCTACCAATGTTCCACTGCTTATGCCCTGGAATGTGTATTTTTCTTTTTTTTGTTTTTGTTTTTTCAGGCCACACCCATTTGATGCTCAGGGGTTACTCCTGGCTAAGCGCTCAGAAATTTCCCTGGCTTTGGGGACCATATGGGACGCTGGGGGATCGAACCGTGGTCCTTCCTTGGCTAGCCCTGGCAAGGCAGACACCTTACCTCTAGCGCCACCTCGCCGGCCCCGGAATGTGTATTTTTCTTATAAAATAATGTTATTGGTGGTGGGAATCTTGCACTTATGAAGAGGGGTATTCTTTACATGACTGTAATCATACAACTACAATCATATTTGTAATCAGGGTGTTTAAATAAAGATAATTTAACATTAAAAAAGGAATTTATGACTTTGGGCTTGATTCAGGAGTCAAATGGGGAAATATGTATATTTCCTTATATGTATTTATTTGCGAATAATGATATTGTCTTGGACTTGATTCCACACCCAAATGTAGGGTATGTATATTTCTTTATATGTATTTATGGGTAACAATGTTGGTACTACAACTATGAATCAGGGACAGTGGAGTACATCCTAGTCAGTGTCTCCTAACACCCCAATATTATTTTGTGGCAATACCCTTTTCCCTTTTTTGAATAGATCCAGTAAAATGGGTGAAAATCTTAGGAAAGAGACGTGTTCCCAACTTTTAGAGATAGGAACCCCAAATGTTTATATTCCTGGGATGTATAAATATTGGGGGGCCCATTTCTGAGTGCAGAGTCAGGCACTGCTGGGTGTGGCCCCAAAACCAATCGATCAATCAAAAAATAAATAAAAAAGAAAAGCATGGGACCAGAGAGAGCATGGAGGTAGAGTGTTTGCCTTGCATGCAGAAGGACGTGGTTCGAATCCCGGCATCCTATATGGTCCCCTGAGCTTACCAGGTTCGATTTGAGTGTAGAGCCAGGAGGAACCCCTGAGCGCTGCTGAGTGTGGCCGCAAAACCGAAAAAAAAAATCATGAGCAGATGTTTCCTGGGAAAGTCCACCCTGCCGTAAATCTAATCTAGCTGAAAAGTCTTTATCCCAGATTTTATTGCCTGTGAAAAATCACCACTAACACTTTCTTAGAAGCTATGATCTGGGGATTTTGCCTCTAGTGGAAGACAATCTAACTTATCTAGCCCTTATCTAAATTTTGTCCATAACCAACTTGAGATGTAACTAATAACATGAAACACATACTGTTTTTAAACCCAGAGCACACAATCGATTTCCTTAATGTCTACCCTAGACACAGAAGCACACACTCTGCTTTAAAGTCCTCTCTCATTCAGCCTGATTGGCTGACACAGAGACTACAGCCTACTGTCCCTTATAAATATCCCTTTCCACCTACATAAACTGAGTGACACTCCGGAAATGACTGGTGGATGCTTCCTTGTGAGTACTGTAGGGGTCCAGGATTTAACCTCACCAGTAAATTCTACATCTTGGGATCTGACTCAGCAGCATCATTTACAATGCTGTTATCCTTTTTGTTGTAGTTGGAGCAGGGCTGAAGAAGTTGAGCCTATGTTCTCATTCAGCAGGTAGTGCCTGTGCCTTGCAAGCAACCATCCAGGTTCAATTCCTGGATCTCATGTTCCCCTGACTCCTGAGTGCAGATCCTCAAGTAACCCTAAGCATCACTATTTGTGACCCTAAAGTCAAATAAGGATGACAAATGAGTAAAGACAAAAATAAACAATGAAAGCAACACTCACCAGTGAATATTCATGGGTATCTGAAAAAGAGTGACTCTGAGCACCATTATTTTATTGAAGTTGTGGTGGTCTGGTACTGATGGGTAGGTGGTATTTGTAAAGGAACTTTGGTGATTTATTTCCTAGCAGAACTTCTCCAGTGTGTGGCCATTCCCCTTCCCCTTCTCCATCTCTTTAAGACCTGGTGAAGCTCTACTGAGTGGAACAGCTGGTCAAAGCCCAGAAGTAGGAGAATTCTTTAGGATTCTGGCCATAAATAGAGTTGGCATCAGGGTCTTCATTTTGGTCAATTTCTGGAATTTTTTGTTCTTGAAGCTGGTGCCCTCAGACTCTAGCTGTGCCAACCTAAAAGCTAGTGAGGTAGTTTTCAGGGGTTTGGAGAGAAGATTTAATCTCTGGTCATCACAGGGCTGCTGTGTCCAGTTGAGGCCTGAGAGAACCAAGAACTAAGGTCGCCCTGGGTCCTTGATAAGGGACCTAGACTAAGAGAAGCCCAAATCCTAGTAAAATAGTTCTTTTTTTTTTGGATTTTGGTTTTGGGGTCATACCCGGCAGCTCTCAGCGGTTTCACTTGGCTCCACGCTCAGAAATTTCCCCTGGCAGGCACAGGGGACTATAAGGGATGCCAGATTCGAACTATTGTCCTTCTGCATGAAAGGCAAACACCTTACCTCTATGCTGTCTCTCCGGCCCATAAAATAGTTCTTGAGACAGGTTAAAAGTTTAGTTATTTTGGGGGCTGGAGAGAGAACATGTAGGTAAGGCGTTTGCCTTTCATGCAGAAGGTCATTGGTTCGAATCCTGGAATCCCATATGGTCCCCCAAGCCTACCAGGAACTATTTCTGAGTGCGGATCTATGAGTAACTCCTGAGCGCTGCCGGGTGTGCCCCAAAACCAAAAAAAATGTTTAGTTACTTTTCTACTTTTAGCTAAAGCAAAGGCAGTTAACTCATTTTCACTCTAAGCCAAGGCAGAGGGTGTTAACTCAAATAAAACCATAAAATGTAACCTGTAAAAGGAATGCAGGGATGTTAAGAACCTATTCTGTTAGATAGAGAAACTAGATGGTTCTGGAATGTTCCACCAAATAAGGTCTCCATGACAAGCAAAGTTGAGTCAGATAAGTTGAGACCTCTATTTTATGAAATAATGTGCTTTGTGCCCAAAATGAGATAAGCAATCACATATGTGATGAAAGATATAGGACAATCATGTATTCTGTGAAAGTTGAACTGTTTGTATTAACCAATGAAATGCTTGGGCCTGTTAATGTTTGTAATGTCTATATAAACTAGCTGAGATTTCGCTCCCAGGTCCTTGTCAACGTCAGTGATTGGATGAGACCTGGACCTCTGCTATCCGAACAAACTCCCTTTTGTGTCTTGCATTATCGGAGGTGGTCTCTGTCTCTTGGTGCCAACCCGGACCCTTACAGGCCAGTTATCTTCATGGGGCTTGGGATGGAATCTGGTAAACCCGAGTGTAGTTCCTCAACTTTACAGACTGAACTACCTCTTGGGCTCCATTGAAGTGCTCATGTAAATGACATTTGCTTTTTCCTTTAATCTACCCTGCATTAATTAGTACTCTTAATAAAGGCAACCCGCACACTCACGTGATTTGTTAAACTCTGGTTACGAAAAGTGGCAGTTTACTCAATGAGTTCCAATATGCTGCTTAGCACCCCTGCTGGAATTTTGACTCTGATTTCTTGTGCAAAACTGCAAGATGAGACCCCCCCCATAGAATTACCCAAACAGACACACGTTCAGATTTTTTTACGCTCACAGAACCAAAAAGGGTATTTATTTAGGAATGTGTCATCAGAAATTCCCCCTCTCTGGAACGATATAAATATGCTGGATGTAGACATAGTTGAAATGTATTTTGAAACGTTTCCTTGTGTGTTGGAAGGATGAAAAAGTATCAGTGACCAAATGTTTGACAAATGGTGGGTCCTTGTGCAAATCCCAAGTCTCCTAAAATCTTGACTATGCATTGCTTTCGATTGTAATTATGCAGGAAATGTTCATTCACTGCATTATAATGTTTCATTTGTTTAGTGATTTACAAAAACTCATTGTGTTTCCTCGCATCATATTTCAACACCAATCCTACACTGTGACAGCTCCCATCATCAGTACTCCCGTACTCCCTCATGATCCACCTCACCCCATTTCTACCTGCCTCCTTCATAGGCACAAGACAGAGTTCTGTGGTCATATTCAGGTCTGGGTGGGAAAACAAGAATTTGCAATTGAAAGAAAACAAAGCACAGCTTTACTGTCCAAGGCAAGCCCCAACCTGACTGATTTGGGTCTTCTGTCAGAGAGCAACCCAAGCCCTTCCCCACGAGATGCAATCAAGTTTGCATACAGTTTTTAAGAAAAGGCAACTTTATTCTCTTAAACTTGAAACTAATTTGCAAATGTCATGGGGATTCTCCACGGTTCCCGATATCTAAGATATCTCAACAAGATATCTGCTATGGCCAGGTGTTCTGGGATGCTGTTTATTGATTTTAAAGGCCACAAAGAACTGAGAGCCATGAGATTGTTTCCAAATGAAAATTTAGCCTTGTTAGACATAAATCAACTAAATGGTGTCCCTTCTGCTCTAGTCTCCACTTACCCTCCTATTTTGGGGGCCCTGAGTAACTTTGACTATCCTTATGGTCTCTTGTCTTCATCCCTAACTATTGACAAATACTGGGACCTTAGCACTAACTCCATTACTGCACCCATGTGAGCCTGGATAATTTGGATGAGTATATTCATTATGAAAGGACATACTAAGAGCATGAGAGGAATTCAGTGACCCACTGCTGGTACCAGGAGGTGGAATCTTTCCGTTGCCTTTCCTGCTCTTGCAAACTGACATTTACCCACTGCAGAATCCCCTGGTCTGTTTGCATATATATCACACTACTCACCTAGGGCCTTACACAATCCCCTTGCTTCACGAAGTTTAGTTTTAATCTTCTGCTCTTTTAGAGAGTGACCTTTGCTAGGTATAGTCCTACAATTCAGCACCAGCTGAATCCACAACTGGATCCACAACTTTAAATAAGACACTACCCCTTGAATAAGACTTTGATCATTATTGGATGCTGAGTTGATAAAACCCTCCTCATGGTTGGCAGTAGGGATAGATAGACACTTGAGAGAGTTTGTGGGCAGTTGGAGGAGCAGGAGGAGTTTGTGGGCAGTTGAAAGAGAGTTGGAGGAGTAAAGGGAGACTTGGTTGGCAGTTGTAAAAGAAAGTTAGATGGTCCCACACCCAGCTAGCTCGCCTCCCTCTTTATTTATCTCCTGACTTGGGAGTTTGGCATAGGCCTCAGACCTTGTCTAATGAATAAGGCTGTGATATTTATCAGAGTATTGCCTGCAAGGCTCCATGGTCTCCAGCAATGTGGGCCCATGTAGAACGAGTCAGATATGACCTGTTCCTCCAGCAAGCCTATTGAGAAATGGAGTTATTCCAAGTCTGTGTCCACTAGTCAGCAGAGCTCTCTGAGCTGTTAGTCCCCTGTGATGAGTCAAAACCTTGACTCTCCTTGAGGCTGGAGTACTGGGCTCTAACCCTTTTACACTGTTCTTTCTCTACACTAGGCATTTCATTAGATTCATAACTGCCAACTCTCTTCCCAATTGGGTCAATAACCAAAGTTGGGGGTGGTATGCATTCACTGCCTCTTTCTACATTGGGTCCATAGTTCCACCCATTTTAGTCCACCTGCTTCAGTCTTATCTTTCGGCCATCTTTTGAAATGGGTTGGGCAGTTCATTTCTGGTCCTCAGTTTTCTTCCTCTAGTGACTCTTCAGGTGGGACACATGCATCCAAGTCCAGATTTCATCCACTTTTACTGCAGTAAGACTTGTGGGAATGATCATTCACAGTCTTTTCTAGTAGAGTCTAACCAGGTGTCTGAATACCCACAGTTGGTCTCTGGGGCTGAAGTTGTGGGGAAGGACTGGCTCATTTTTTCCTGCAAGGCCTCCATGATCCTGTGAATTTTGACCAGATTGGCAAAACAATTTCTCTTACTCAAGGCAGAGAGGTGGGGGTTTCCCTTCTTTTGCAAAAGGACTAAATACCTTTGGGGGAACACCTTGCTCTTAAAAGGGCAAAGGAAAGGTGATCTGCTGCAGGCAGCTTCTGTCCTACAGCACCAGTGGGAATTCAGTGAATCCACTTCAGGGAGAGTTGGTTGCAGGGGCGGCAAACAGCGGCGAACAGCTGCACTGCCCTTGGGAACTGGAATCAGGCCTAGGAATGATTCTGTCACCCTCACAATAAAAGATGGACAGGGCATAGGAGTCCAGAACCCTTGGAAATATACCTAACATTGTCATCCCTGATTTGTCAGCTCCAACAATGGGAGAATGGGAGCCTTTTGACATTTCCAGGCAGAATTCCACTTTGATAGTATGTAGAGAGACTACCGTAGCACAATGATTTTCTTTTAGCATCATGAATAAGGAGACTGGGCCACAATTTGGGGCATCTGGTGCGGATGTCCTGTAAGCCCCCCAAAGGGGCCCGGCCAGCGGGGAGTGGATGAGAGGCTCACGAACAACCGCACCTTTATTTTGCAAAGCTCAGATCATGCAACCGCACCTTGAAAAATCTAAGAGAGGTTAATAACAAATGACCCAAGACAGTAAAAACCTTTCAAAGGCGTTTTAATGTGATCCTGCATCCTCTTATATAGACACGATAGAGAGGGGCAGGCAAAAGGTAATGTCAATCACTTTTTTGGCGCGCAGGCCACTTCATTATTCCAAATAAGGTATAAGCACAGTATATGTTGGGTGGAACAAAGAAAGTAAATCATTCCCCAAATATGGAAAGTGGGCGGTGGGGTAGGGGGCAGTACATCTTTGCAAGTCATGCTAGATAAGCAGTTGCTATGGAAACACCTTATGACCTTGGTTAGGGTCTGCTTGACCACATTCCTAAGCTCTTAACAAATTTATGGTGGGGCCAGTTCTTAAGAGTTAACTTTGTAAAAATAATGTTGCACAGAACAATAATGAAAACCTTGTTAACTCAAGAATGTGGGCCAGGGGAGTATAGCTCCATTCCTGGGAGTGGTACCAGGCTGTGTTCCTCTCCCCTGGGCTAAGAAGTTATTTATTACTTTTGTGGCTGCATTTTTTCCTGCTGGCTCAGGAGTTTTGTAGCAAAACAGCACGTAGGCAGCTTGCAGGTGCAAAACTGGAAAATGGCAGAGAGGCTTTTGCAAAAGTGGCCACTGTCAAGACACGGTAACCAACAATCTGGTGGGACACCAATTGCTTACTGGTCACATTTGGTGGGGCTCTTGGGATCAGTACTACTTCAAATGATCAGCTTGACTGCATTGGAAAAATGTTTAGTTTTGTTTTGGGGTCACTGCAGTAGTTTCCTGAGCCTCCTCAGGCTCAAGCGTGAGCAACGAATGCAGACCCAGGTAAACCAACCACCATCAAGGTATCCAAGGCCCAACCAGGTCTTAAAAAAACAGGGTTTCAAATGACAGTACAGTTGGATGGGCCCTTGCCTTGCATGGGATTGCCAATGATTTGATCCCCAGATTAATGTAAGATGCATCAAGCTCCATCAGGAGTATTTGCTGAATAAAGTCTTGGGTATAAGCCCTGAGGACTGTACAGTGAGGTGCAACACATCAAAATAAAGACAGTCAACTGTGGCCAGGGACAGGAAGCAATGGATTGAGGAACATGCTTTTCATGCAGGAGTCTCAGATTTGATGCCCTATCCACACAATCTCCCAAGAAGCACAGGGTTGAGCCAAAACTCTGCTGCATGTGGCCATAATGAAACCATAAAAAGAATTGCAATCACGGAGCCAGAGTGATCTCATTGCGGGAAGGGCTTTTGCTTGCATGTGTACAACCAGGTCACCATAGTCCTATATGGTCTCAACCCGGCCAGGAGTAATTTCTGAGCATAGAGCCAAGAGTAACCCCAGAGTATCAAGGGTATGTCTTGAAAACAACAACAACATCATCAACAACAAAAGAACTTAAATCTCGGGACTGTCGTGGTGAGCAAGTGGTACTGTGTTTGCCTTGCATGCAGTTAACCTAGGATGAAATGCGGGTTCATCCCCTGGTGTACCAGATGGTCTCCTGAGCCAGGAATGATTTCTGAGTGCATAGCCTGGAGGAATCCCTGAGCATCCCCGTCACCGTCACCGGGTGTGGCCCAGTAACCAGAAACCAAAAACAAACAAACAAAAAGTGATTAAATCACTTATAAACCAAACCAAAATATCTGCAGTCAAAATTTCTTCCTGAGCTTCCTGGGAGCCGGAAGTCTAGCAGGATGAGGTTTGGCAGGCCCCCGCCATGCCGGAGGCTTGCTTGGCCAGGCCTAGGGGGGGTGCGGGACTTGGGTAACCACAGCACCCCTCTACCGCCTTGCTCCAGATCTCCAGGGCTTCCCCGGGCCAAACGCCTGGGCAAGCCGGTGAGTTGGGTCCCTTGGTGGAGCTTGAAGGTACCCTAGGCCTTCCCCCACTATCCATGCGGCTCCTTAGGGAGGGTCTGGGTGGGGCTCTGAGCTTCTGGTCTCCCAGCTTCTTGAAGGATCTCTCCTTCCTGGGAGCCGGGAGTCTAGCAGGAGGAGGTTTGGCAGGCCCCCGCCATGCCGGAGGCCTGCTTGGCCAGGCCTAGGGGGGGTGCGGGACTTGGGTAACCCCAGCACCCCTCTACCGCCTTGCTCCAGATCACCAGGGCTTCCCTGGGCCAAACGCCTGGGCAAGCTGGTGAGTTGGGTCCCTTGGTGGAGCTTGAAGGTACCCTAGGCCTTCCCCCACTATCCATGCGGCTCCTTAGGGAGGGTCAGGGTGGGGCTCTGAGCTTCTGGTCTCCCTGCTTCTTGAAGGATCTCTCCTTCCTGGGAGCCGGGAGTCTAGCAGGAGGAGGTTTGGCTGGCACTGGTAAGCTCTGCCCATAGCCCCCGCGCGCACAAGAAACATTAATAGTACTCTCACAAGAAACATTAATAGTACTCTCACAAGAAACATTAATAATACTCTCACAAGAAACATTAATAGTACTCTCACAAGAAACATTAATAGTACTCTCACAAGAAACTGTAATAGTACTCTCACAAGAAACTTTAATAGTACTCTCACAAGAAACTTTAATAGTACTCACTATCATTGAATTATGTTTTTATGTATGCAAAATGTCCATTTTGTACTCTGCCCTTTTGCATACCCCTTCATAAGTTCATATTTCTCTTTAACTTCTTTAACTCCTATCATCATTACTCCTTTTATACCCTTTCTAACTTAAGTACTGTTGAGTCCTAAGTCACAGACCAAAGTGGTGCCCTAGAGTTAACACCCACCCAACTATTTTAAAAGGCATAAAAAGGACACATATCTTTTCAACATTTTATGGGTGTTTTCTTTGACGGCTATAACTTTTGCTAAATACTTTCTTATACAGTGATGATCCCCCCCCCCATGTTTTTTATCTTCTCTTTGTGAACTGCTCAATATGGAATTTGGTGTGAAAGAATCCCTCAGTTTAATACTTATGTTTGAACCAAGTCATGGGTCTTGTTGGAAATGTTCTTATGCCCCCATATATCTGATAGCACCACGTGGCTTTATATCTTGTTTGCGTAGGCACACTAACATGGAAAAATACTATACATACCAATAAGTTCTTATCTAATAAAAATGGGAACACACAAATCTTGTAGTGCAATGAGACCTTACACCCTGAACATTGACATAAAGACCTGGCACAGGCCTCAGAAGAATGGGCATTCTCCATTCACCCCTTGATCTACAGAAGACATTTACAAAACATCCAAGGTTGTATATAACATCACCTGGTGGCATTCCTGTACCAGGAAAGACCCTACAGCTGCTCTGACATCTACTCAAAAGAAACACCCCTTAACACTGAGAAGACAACAAGAACAAAGACCTGCTTACTGGACAGGGCTTGCTGTATTGCCCCTTAATTGTGAGGTTTGTCTATAACATCACCTGGAAGCAATCCTCTACCACGGAAGACCCTACCACTGCTCAGACATCGTCCTGCTCAAAAGAGACTTCCCTTAACACTGAGAAGACTTAACAACAACAACCTGCTTACAGGAAAGGGCTTCCTGCATTGCCCTTTCATGGTGAGGTGAAACGAGAAGGCACTCCACATCATGACTTCAATGTAGGACATGCAGATTCCAGAATCTTTAATACAGAAACATGAGACCAACAACAGAGACTGTGTGAAAAGTGTGTTGGCACTACAGACAATGTCTTGGATCGAACGATAACTTTCCTGAGGCCTAGAGCTGGTCTTATGCCAGGAAACTTCAGGGGTAGGATCTCTTTGTATTTAGGCCAAGGTTATTCCTTTCCATGCCTTTCATATTTTGGTGGGCCTATGCAAACAACAATTGCCACTCTAACACCGTTTTTACTGTGCTCCTTTGACTCTAATCCTTAAAACGCACCCACTTAAAATTTGAGGTTAACTTAAGCTAATATGCATGTACATGGAAATGTAAAAAATACTATGCCTCTAATGTTTAAGGAGTTACGTAAGTTTGATGGCTTTAGATTGCCTTGTGTGCTGTTAAGAAATATTATAATGTGCTACAATCTGGAGACTTGAGGGACAAAGTAATTGCACATGGATTCTGTTTTATTTATCTTAACTTTCTTTGGTGAAAGTTCAAAGTTAAGATATCAGCAAGGGGACTTCTTCTGATAATTATGTTATGGGTGATTGTCCTTCCACTGTAACTTTACCTTATCCTCTTTCTTTGCATCTTTTGTTCTCATAATTCAAAATAAAAAAATTATAAAAAAATTTCTTCCTGAAACATCTCTGAGCTTTGCTTGCCCTGTGGGCAGCATACTCCTGTCCCAGCACCCTGTCTTTTTCTGAGCCCACACTTGCCCCATTCTTGGGAACGGAACTTAAGAAGGTGCAGCCCCACCTTCTGCAGCCTGGATTCTTCCTGAAGAGCAATAGCAATGCCCTTTGTAGGAAGCCCTGAGGGAAAGTCACAGATTGAGCCATAGACATGCCAACCCCTGCCTGGATAAGAAGTGCCTGTACTGGGGTTGGAAATACTCACCCCAGAGATCCACATAGATGGACAGAGCTAGAGGCTCCTTCCTCTCCTGGGAACTCAAAAGCAATTGGAGTCATGGCTTCAAGGGAGGGAGTGCTGGCCTAACTCTACAGGAAGGAAACTGCAGCTCTGAGCCCTGCATCCACCCTGGCCTCACACAGGCCCTGGAGCCCAGGATAGGGGCTGACTCAGGGAAGGAGCTCTGCACACTTGAACCCCTTGTGGGCCAGCAGCAATGAGCCCCTTGCAGACAGACCCCAAGTGGGTCTGCCCACGTACTCTAGGTGGAAAAACCCTCACTGCATACTTGCCTAGCATGTGGGGACCTGGGCCTGGGCTCACAGTCGCAGTCACCGGGATCACCTCAAGAATTGCATAAACAGGGAAACTGCCCAGCTTCAATCATCTTACCCGGAGCTCCCGTGTGTTCTGCTTTATATTAATTCTGATCCGCACAATTGGACTCTAGTCACCATGTCCCTGCAGTGACACTGGTTATGACACCTATATTCTAAAACTATTTTCTTAGGGCTGGAGCAATAACACATTTCTATTTTTTGTTTTGTTTTGTTTTTGGCTCACATCCAGGGAGGCTCAGCGGTTACTCCTGGCTCTGCACTCAGAAATTGCTCCTGGCTGACTCTGGGGATAATATGAGCTGCCTGGATTTGAACCACTGTCCTGGATAGGTTGCATACAAGTCAAATGTCTTCCCTCTATGCTATTTCTCTGGCCAACAATAGCACATTTCTTTTTTTTCCTTTTTTTTCTAAGCCAGTCAAAACAGCACATTTCTTTTTTGTTTTTTTTTTTTTTTGTTTTTTTTTTTTTTTTGGTTTTTGGGTCACACCCGGCAGTGCTCAGGGTTTATTCCTGGCTCCAGGCTCAGAAATTGCTCCTGGCAGGCACGGGGGACCATATGGGACGCCGGGATTCGAACCGATGACCTCCTGCATGAAAGGCAAACGCCTTACCTCCATGCTATCTCTCCAGCCCCAAAACAGCACATTTCTTATGGAGTTTTGCTTTGCATTTGGCTGACCAGGATTCTATCACAGGCATTCAATATCTTTCCCTTTAGCCTGAAACGAGTAGTTTCAGAGCAGGAGCTAGGATTAAAACCTGGGAGTGGTCCAAAAACAAAATGAAAGAAAATACTTAATTTTATTGGTTTGGAAGCAAAGAAGTTTGGAAGTAATCCCTAGGGCAATAAAACAAAACAAAAGAAAACACTTGATCTTTTTGTACTTTTTGGTTTTTGAATCACACCTGGCAGCTCAGGGGTTACTCCTAGCTCAATGCTCAGAAATCACTCCTGGCAGGCTTGGGGGGCTATATGGGATGTCCTTCTGCATGCAAGGCAAACTCCCTACCTCCATGCTATTTCTCCAGCCCCAACACTTTGTCTTTTTAATTTGGAAGCAAACAGGTGGGGAAGGAATCCCTCAGGCAATAAAGTCTGGAATGCACCACAACCCAGAGATGAGATAAAATCAAAACCAGGGGCCACTGCAGCCCCAGACAAGTTGTACTGCCCTCTCAAAGATACTTCAGCAGGAAGAGAGACCAGGGAAGGAATATCAAAGACCATCAAGTACCCCCAACCCTGGTTCTGACAACCACCGTAGGAACAGCCCTCTTACCCAGAAAAAAGACCGATGGGGCAGGTTCAGAGAAAGCCTAGAAAGCCAACTTGGAACAAATGAAACAGGTAGCCTGGGACTTGGTGGCAGCATCTCCTTGGGACTTTCAAACATTCACTTTAGTACATGTATTGCAGAAGCCTGGTGTGAGTCTCTGTCTGTCTCTGGTGTGTTCATTGGAGAATCCTGGAGTCTCTCTTCTCTTTCTGAGCTGAAGCAAGTGGTGATCATGGCTTACTCCTGAGTCTGTTCATGAATCACTCTGAGCAACCTCAGAAGACCTATGAGGTTCCAGACATCAAATCTGAGAATCGAATCTGGGTTGCCTGCATACAAGGCCAGTGCCCTCCAGACAGTCCAGGCCTGACTTTCTGCAAAGAGTAATTCCTGGATTTCCCTTCTGCTCCAGGAAACTGAGCTGGAGAGGGAGAAAGGGTCAGATTCTCCTTACCTGGTTTCAAGCCATGTTGTGCTTGATCCATGTGCTTTTGCATCATGTTCATTTTGGGTTGTGGACAGCAAGCACTGGCCTCAGACATCCCTATCGCTCTCTCACCTCCTCTTTCTCAGTCTCTGCTGTCCATCAATGTGATCCTGGTTCAGCCACAGGAACAAATACCAGATCAAACTGTCCATACATGCTAGGTCTGTCCTGTCTCTGAAGGTTGCCACCCCTGATTCACCGCAGCGTCCCCACACTGCTCACCTGGCTGAGACCCTGGTGTTACAGAGAACTCTGAGGAGCCCTTTGGTGGCCTGAGAAAGAACATCTCTCCAGATACCCCTGGGCATTTGGGGACCCCTACCTCTGTAGCAGGGGCAACTGATAACAGAGAAAGGACCTGTGGAGGGTGAAGACCACATGTTCCCTGACATCACAGTACTTCCCATGGTTCCAGCTCAGCATCAGGCACTCCATGGCCTGGCTGGTGAATTTATCTTTCTTTTTGAGTTGCATAGGGTGATTCAAACTCCTATAGGACGCCAAGTCATGGAGAGATGGAGAATGTGGGGGTGAGTGTTTGACCAGATCTCATATGAAATATACATTTTTAAATTTATTTTTGATTTTTGGGCCACATCAAGGGACGCTCAGAGAGTATTCCTGGCTAGACACTAAGAAATTGCTCCTGGCTTGGGGGACCAAATGGGATGCTGGGGATTGAACTGCAGTCTGCCCTAGGCTAGCACACACAAGGCAGATAGATGCCTTACTGTTTGTGCCACTGGCACCCACATTTTTTAATTTTTATTTATTTATTTATTTACTTATTTACACTTTTTGGCCACAAATGCAGTACTCCAAGGTTACTCTGAGCTCTTTGTGTAGGAATTATTCCTGAGGATGAAGAGTGGAACTATGGCATGCTGGGGATTGAACCTCAGTAGAGCAAGGAGGGGCAAGGCAAATGTCCCGTATGCTGTCTTATCACTCAGGCCACTAGAGTAAATGTTTTTATTTATTTTTTACATTTGGGTGGGTCACACCCGGTGATGCTCAGGGGTTACTCCTGGATATGTGTTCAGAAATTGCTCCTGACTTGGAGGGATGCGAGGTGATCAAACCACGGTCAGTCCTAGGTTAGAGTGTGCAAGGAAAAAGCCCTACTGCTTGTGCCACCACTCTGGCCCCAAGAGTGAATTTTACTTTTGGTTTTGGGCCACACCCAGAGGTGTTCAGGAGTTACTTCTGGCTCTTCGCTCAGAAATCGCTCCTGGCAGGCTGAAGGATCATATGGAATGCCAGAGTTCCAACCCAAGTCTGTCCCAAGTTGGCTGCTGTGCTACTTACTACTCTTGCCTCTGGTCAAATTTTTGAATAATTTAATCTACCCTCTAAACTACTAAGCTCAGCCTTACAGCGGGATCCAGTCCTTTCCTTCCATGATGCTGAACTCAGAAATATCCCTGTCCCCAGCAGTGCACTATTCCCCAAGCACCACAAGAAACATCTGCTGAGCACAGAGACAGGAGGAGATGGCGTGCACCAATGACGATGCCCACTCCCATGCTGAAGCGTTGGTCCCACTTAGAAGACTTCCCCCTTCACCTCCATCCCGGAGCCCATACGAACCACTTGTCTTATGGAGGAGGCTCCAATTCACTCTTGCAGCCAGGAGAGCAGAAACAGTTATTCTCCTCTGCAAAGTCAATGCGATGAACACAGAGATCCTGGCGCCTGGCCCTTTACGATTCCGCACCGAGTGCTCTGGCGTCACGGGTTCGAGTTCTGGGCTTGGTAGCCTGGACCAGAGGTGCCAAAGGGCCCCAACCCGTGGGGAAAGTGGTTTGTGGGGGGTCCCCATGGGCACATGGAGGGGTCTGGAGGGACGATTTCCCCTCCAGCCGCCAAGGGGCCATTCTGAGTGCCCTGGAGCACCACGGCCTTGGTCAGGTGAATGGCGGGGCGCCCCAGGAGGTTCGGGGTGGAGGCCCCAGAGATGGGCCGGACCAAGCTCACAAGCACTTGGATCTGGTTGCTTTGACTCCTGTGGATGAACCGGTATCATCGCTGTGAACAGAAGAGACAAACAGAGGCGAGTCGGGAGGGATAGGGCACCCGAGGCAGGTTTCCTGCTCTCCTGTGATTCTTCCCTCTCCACTGCCGCTGCAGCCCTCCAATACCGGGGTTTTTCTATAGTTTCATATCTGGGTCCACCCGGGTGGACTCAGGTTGGTTCTGGCTCTGAGCTCTGGGATCCATCCAGGCAGGCCATGGGGACCATACAGGGTGCTGGGGTCAACTCAGGAGCATTGATTGGGGTGAGTACTTTGGGAAGCGAGTTTTTTTGGGGGGAGTTGATGGGGAATTGTATTAAATATAGTTTAGTCATATTATTTTCGCTAAGTGCAGAGCTGGGCCACAACCTGCGGGGCTCAGGGGCACCTACTTCCTGCACAAAACAATCCTGGCCGTCCTCTAGTCAGTCCCTCCTCCAAGATGCATTAAGTAAGAAGCTCCAAGTGTCAGACACAGGTCACATCATGGTCCTCAGGAAGCAGTGGGGATATCAGGATAACTTTGCTGTACAATCTGCCATTTGGGAGCTTTCCGCAAACTGTCCCTCACACAGGAACGGGTACTGGATGCAGGGATAAGATGTGCTGATGGGATGAAGATCAAGCAGGCCCCAGAAGGATGGAGCTTGGCAGAACTTGTGTTGATCAGTTCCTAAGGTGACCATAGTCTACAGCAGAGCACGCCCAGGCCCAGGAAGGCCTCTAAGGGTTTGTCACTCTCGGTCCCCAAAGTGCAGAGCCACTTGGCCTGAGTGCAGTGTCCGTGCTGCTATAACCTGAAGGGGGCGCTAGTGTGCAGCTCTCTTGCCCCACCGTCAGCCCCTGGTCTGGGCTCACAGGGGCTCTGTGGAGCCCACGGAGGAGGAGGGGCTGGGGGTTGTGAGGGGGCCAGTCTCCTGTTCTCAGGATCCATTTTCCCAAGTTGGGTCTGATCTGGTGTCTAGGAGTGCGGCCAATGGGGCTTTTCTGGCCCAAGTGTTGTTCCTTCTGGTCAGAGCAAAGGTTTCTGCTTTTGTCTGTTGCTCAAGGCTGTGACTTTCTTCCAATGCTGCCAAAAAAAGGGCAATAATCGAAAGGAATAATCTGAGAGGAAAGCTGGGAACGCAAACTCTGACCTCCTGTTCCCAGGTAGCGACAAGTTTGGGCTCAGAGAGGACCAGGGTGGGGGAAACACAAATGAATCCATTTACTCAAGACCTTCACATTCTCTCTCTCTCTCTCTCTCTCTCTCTCTCTCTCTCTCTCTGTCTCTCTCTCGCTCTCTTTCGCTCTCTCTCGCTCTCTCTTCCCATGTTTATGTGTGCAAGTGGGCCAAACCTTGCTGCACTCAGGTTACTCCTGCCTCTGCTATCAGGAATCTCAAGTCAGTCATGTGCAAGACAACAACACTACTCTCTGAGCTCCTGGTCCAGATCCTCTGCTTGCTTTTAGATATTTTTTTTATTATCTTAGTAGTTTTATTCCCACCATGCAGTCAGGAATGAGGGCTATGGCTGGTGTAACAAAGTAATGTGAGGCTCAGAATTTTTCTTGAATCTGCACTCAGATCAATCCTTTCAGGGATAGGAAACCAAATGGGGCTCAGGGATTAAAACCACATCAGCCAATTGCAATGTACAGAGATTAAAACCAAATCAGCCAGTGCAATGCACAGCTCTATCAACATGTTATCTGCTTCATTCAATTAACCTTTCTTCCATTTAAAAATATTTACAGTATTTATGGGCCGAAGAGATAGTACAGCAGCAGGGCATTTGCCTTGCAAGCAGCCAATGTAGGACCAACAGCGGTTTGAATCCAGACCCTTGGCAACCCCCAATAGCAGACATTTCCCAGAGCAGATTGAGATGGGCAGGAGAATTAGGGGCAGCAGCACTCTCCATGGATGCCACCACCTCCCAGGCTCCGCACACCTCTCCCATTTCTCCACAATTAAGTGATGACTTGGCAAGAACTGTGCTGAGTGAATGTTACCATGACACTTTTGCAACTGTTGGAATTAGATGCAGCAATGGCTCATTTAGCAACTACATGGTTCATCAAATAGAATTCCACAAGGTGGATTATCTTCTCTTTCCTTCCAATTTACCTGACTAGTTAGTATTAGAAACCATTGAAATGGTTTTTATTATAGCTTTCTGGAGCAAGGATCTTAAACCCTCTGGTCTTTATTCAGATCTTTATTCTGGCAAAGGACCTGCTATTTCTACACAGAAAGTGCTAAGCACATCCAGGTCTGAGTGACCACTGAGAGTCCATCATCAATCCCAGTTCGTTCTCTTTATATAGCCAGACAGCTAGAAATAAAAACCTTCAGAGTACTGGACTGTTATCAGAAACTCTTTGGTCTATTATAATTCAGAATTCAATGAGCATTAGAGGGGGAAAAGCCATGCTTAGCATTTTCTACTCACTTCAGAAGTACCTAGGGTGCCCTAGCATCAAATTGATCAATATATTTATTTGTTTGGTGATACTCTTCAAATAGAAATGTGCTGGTGTTCATTGTGCATTGTTCTTCTTGTTTTTATACTTCTGATTGCCATTGTTTTTCCCATCATCTGAGTGGTGTTTTTCTATATCTTAAGGTTTGTTGGGAGGATTCAAGAGAGTATGTATAGTGGGTAGGAGGCTTTCTTGGATGTGGCCAATCTGCTTAGATCGCTGACACCCAGGGCTGCTCCCTGAGCTCCTCAGGTGTGATCCCTAATTGTAAAGTTACCTGAAAGTCCTGAAAGACAAAATAATAGTGTGATCTTTGGGTTAAGGTTGAGCTAAGCATGTAGACTATGCTAACACACCTGCTCACACACACAAACTGGTGGTCTCCTTGTCCCCCTGCCCACTCAGATCCTGGTACATCTGATCCACTGGAAGAACCTGGCTCATCTCCAGAGTTGCCTGAGGACTCTTGCACCATGTTCTCAGCAGGATCCCAGAGGGATCAAGGGACAGGGACCAGCAGGGCTCGGGGTGGAATGGGCATAGGCCTGGCTTGGGGCATGGGTATTGTGGGTCTGGAGTGGTGCATTTTTCAGCCTTAGTGTGTCCTGCCTTACCAATCCATTCCTTGGAGACAATCCTTATCTGTAAGGTACAGATCAGCTTGGCCCCTTCCTTCCTATATTCTTCCAACAAGCATGTGCCAACACACACCTTGGACATCTGCTGGGATATGGGGCCAATCTGCCATGAGACTGACATCCCCTCTCCCCCGGATTGTCAAGGCGAGTATCTCCACCAGCGAGGCATCCAGGTTGAAGCCACTCCAGGGTGCCCTGCTACTCTCCTAGAAAAGAGAACAGGCTTTGGACTCCTGCTGCTTTTCCAGGGATCACTGAATGCCAGTGGCATGTCACTCGTCTCCATTTTGCAATGTACTCATTTGAATATATGTTGTTAGATCCTAGGCTGGCTAGGATGGAAGCAACTGGCAAAGCTTTATGGGGGGGGGGAAATACTCCATTAGCAATGCAATGACAGCACCTGACAAAGAGGAAGTCAAATACAGCCCTGAATGCAGTTCTTGCAGCCCTTTTGAAGTGTGGAGAAAAGGGTCTTGGAACTTTGGGATTTGTATTTTTAAAAAATCTCTTCTGCGGGGTTGGAGCAATAGCACAGCAGGAAGGACTTTGCCTTATACCCTCTTAGTTAGGTTCCATCCCCGGCATCCCATTGTGTCTTTGAGCCTGCCAAGAGAGATTTCTGAGTGTATAGCCTGGAGTAGCTCCTGACACCACTGGGTATAGCTCAAAGTAGCCAAAATCCCCCCAAACTTCGTGGCTTTCTGGATTCGTTTGAGGGCACCAGCTATCCGGAAGGAAACTTTAGGTGGAAACAGCTCCTAGATGTCTCAATTATTAGGCTTTGTCCCCTAGATTCAGGTCAGATTCATATCAGGACCATTCCAGACCTCCAGTTTCCTGCGGATCTCTCTGCCTAGGCTTAGTTCACCCTGTTTAGGGTCCTAACACATGCGCTCCTGCTCCGCATCCCTGCATGATGGGTGAGACATACCCATAGTGCACCCCTGGCTGTCTGAGGCCTCCTGAGGATTTGTGGATCCCACCTTGTTGTGTATGTAAATATTTTGGGTGATTACTATGTTTCTCACCCTAAACTGATTAGGTGATTGTGACCTACCCTAGGGTGTGACCTGGCATTCTGCCCCTACCCTAGGGTAGGACCTGATTCTGCTTCCACCATTGGTTGGTATCTGATCCCACCATTGGGTGGTACCTGACTCTGGGGTATAAGAGCAAGGGTCTGTGGAAGGCGCGGGCTTTTGCTGGCTGGAACTAAAGCTGAGTCTTTGGACTTCAGTTTTGTCCTCCGAATAAAGCGAATATTTCCACGAGCCTGACTGTCTGCAAGCCTTTTACCCGCCGTTTCACCTCAGAACAGTGGGCTAGACAGGGTGGCAGACGCATGCTCCGAGGTGGAAGAAAAAGGCCTCATTCTCCATCCCACCATCAGTCAACCTCTTCAGGGGCTGACTTGCTACACCACCTCTTCCAGGCCTCCAGCCTGAAAACCGCTGTCTAAAGAGAGAGGAAAAAAGGGAGCAGCCAGGACTGTCACGTTTCTTGCTTCCACCGAACACTTGACTGGAAATTGACTTCTTGCTCATGGTTCAAGACCGGTCTGGTGGGTGGCTAAGAGCTCCCGGACCACATGTGCTTTCTTGACTCCATTCACTGCTACCCCCAGGAGAGGCCCCAGAGGAGGGAGCAGAAGAGGGACCGGGAGTAGAGGCTTGTTTGGAAACTCATTCCACAGTCTACTTGGGAGAAAGAGAGAGAGAGAGAGACATAGACAGAGATTGACAAAGGGAGACAGACAAAGAAAGAGGAGAGATATTATGAGAGGCCTTATGGGAGAGACAGAGAGCTTATGAGAGAGGAAGAGATCATGCTTCTCCAGGACAGACCACATTCTAGATAGAAAGTCTGAAAGCCTGCAAGTCCTCAGATCAGAGAAGAGTTTTTCTCACCATGTCCCCAGGCAACAAGTGTCCTTGGTATCAAGTTGGATTTTCTAGGTTTTCTCCCACTAGGGAAACTTTCCCCTTGGGTGAGAGTTCTACTGCTATTTTGGTTGGGGGTAGCTGATGGTTTTTAATATTCCTCTCCTGGACTGTGATCCTGCTGGAGCTTCTCTGGAATGGGAAGGGTGCAGCCTTCTCTAGGCCTGTAGTGTCCCCAAGTCAAGGTCCCCTCTTAACTCCCATCTCTGCATTGCATGCATTCCAACAATTCAATGCCCTGGGGATCCTTCCCTGATGCTGCCTTTCAAACCAAGATGAGAAAGTTTTAGAAGCAAGACTGGATGGTCAAGACAGGGCCCAGATCTCAAAGGCACCTCAGTGTTCCTGAAAATCTTCTGGGGATGTGACATCTGTGTGGCAGCAGGAAGGATAGGACAGAGTCTAGAATATCTTGTTTTGTCTGCTTATTTTTGTGATACACTCATTTGTCCTGGGGTTTGATCTAAATTATTTAGGCTTATATTCTCTTCTAGACTGGAAGATGACAGATCTTCAAAGATCTCCCAGAATGGGAAAGAGATTCCCATTCCCCTATCCCATGGGATGGGGACGCAATTCTGATAATATTTATTGGAAGCAAATAATCCACACAGACAGGAGGGTAAAAAGACAAGAAGGATGCAGAATCCTTTTTCAGCATTCTAGCAGCTCCAAAAGCCCAGAGCCTGCCAGGTAGATGCCCAAAAGACCCTTGGCACTTCACTCAAAATCTATTTATTAGGCTCTCAACAGCGCCCCCACCTGTGAGATTGTAGGTGGGAAAACATGGAGAGATAAAGCTATTAAAGAGAAATATTATAAAGGCTTCCATATATTACCAGGGGGCTAAGTCATGACTTTGGACTCACGAGTCATGCCTGTTAGGCTCAGAGGGACCCTATTGGATGTGGAAACTGAACCCAAGTCCTGAATGAGCCAGGCAAATGCCTCTCCCTCTTTACTATTGCTCTGGTCTGATATTTGGGGTTCCAGAGCATGGTACAAGCTTCAGTGGGCCACTCTGAGAGGTGCTCAGGGCTCTGTGCACAGGCATCATTCTTGGTGGCATTCAGGAGCCTGAGGTGTGGGAGATCAATCTCAAAGCAACAGCTTGCAAGATCAATGCACGTTTACATATTGGTTTTCAATACTTTTGGTTTGGTTTTTGTGCTGGGGCTACTCCCTACAGAATTCAAAGATTATTCCTAGCTCTGTGGTTCAAAATGACATCTGGCAGCATTGTAACACTATATGGAATTCTGGGGATCAAACCAGGGTCAGCTGAATCATGGCCAATGCCGTACCTGCTGTGCTATTAATCTGGCCTCTGGTTCCTTTTTTTGTGTGTGTGATTTTTGGGTCACACCCGGCAGTGCTCAGGGGTTTTTTTCTGGCTCAGTGCTCAGAAATTGCTCCTGGCCGGCACGGGGGACCATATGGGACGCCGGGATTCAAACCGATGACCTTCTGCATGAAAGGTAAACGCCTTACCTCCATGCTATCTCTCTGGCCCCTGGTTCCATTTTTTAATAAGCTAACCCAGTCACTAAAATACTAAGCTCTGTCTTACAGGGGGTTAAGTTCCTTTCCTATCATGATGTTGACCTGTTATATCCCTGTCCCCATCAGTACACTAGTCCCAAGCACCACAAGAAACACCTGCTATCCACAGAGACAAGAGGAGATGGTGAGCACCAACGACTATGCCCACTTACATGCTCAAATATTGCTCCCACTTAGAAGGCTTCAAATTTTCACCACCATTGTTGTCTTAATATAAATTAATGAGGCCTATTGTTGGTAGTTGGATCCTGAGGCCTTTCTCAGCTAGGCCTGGCTCCCACAGCCCCAGTGATCTGGCAGGTGTGAAGGTTGCAGGATGAGGGCGGAGAGATTCCCAAAGCAGTCAGATGAAGTTCCAGAAGTCAGCCAGCTTTATTCCATAGTCCCAACTTAAGTACATTTCCTCACAAAGGCTTCTATACTAAGCAGCTACTTCTCTACTCTTTCTGGCTCTCTCAGCCTCTGTCTCCCTTCAGCTGCTTTTTACAGGCTTCCTTGCTGACTAATTTTCCTTGCTGAAGCTACTTCTGCTTCTTTGATGATGCTCAATTGCTGATGCTGAATCTGATGCTGAATTTCTCTGTTGAATCTCGTGGTTGATACTCGCTTCTGCCACACTTACCACTCTAACTCTCATTCTCATCCCTGCTCTCCCCCATGCAGACTCCTCTACCCACCCATTCCAGGTGTGGGCAATTCTGATCATTGGGGTGAGATAAATCAGAAGTTGCGGGAGGAAATTCCCACATTCTCCTCCTTTTTTGTATTATTACAGAAACATTATTGATAAGTCTAGAACAGGGGTTGGCAACCTTTTTTTCCAACTGAGCCAAATCTCGCCAAAACCATGATTGAATTTTATTTTGAGAGCCAAACACTCACAGAGGCTAGGAGCAGAGTCCTGATTCCTGGAGCGGCCACCCGGCACACAGAAGAGCCAAATTAAAAATGAAAAGTGTCACATGTGGCTCGCAAGCCGCAGATTGACAATCACTGGTCTAGAACATCCAAGTTTCTTTTCATAAGTTTCTATAAAAAAATCACAAGAACATTTCTACAGATAATACAGTTTGAAAGTAAGCTGTTACATAAGATACACAATATAACATAGCAATTGAAAAACATTCATGGGCTGGAGAGGTGGAGGCGCTAAAGATAAGGTGTTTGCCTTGCAAGCACTAGTGTAGGATGTAACTAGGTTCGATCCCCCAGCATCCCATATGGTTCCCCAAAGCCAGGAGCAATTTCTGAGCACATAGCCAGGAATAACCCCTGAGCGTCAAACAGGTGTGGCCCCAAAACCAAAAAAAATACACCAGGATAGAGAACTTTCAAAACTCTAACATGCTTTTCCCAGAACTGTGGAAACAACTATTAAAGTTAGATACAAAATTTTGTTTGCATGGCGCTTAGAACAAAGCAGTAAAATTCATACAGATAAAACACAATTTAACCAGCAATATAGTGACTGATGAAAATAGGGTTAAGAGATTAGCCTAAGAGAAAGTTAAATTTTGGAGGTAACTCAGGTGCAGAAAATTCTGAGAGCTGCTTCTCTTTTGTTGGTCTTCAGCTGGTCTGGATCTTCCATCTTCTCCATCATCACATTCTGTGTTAGGCTGATGGGGTCTCTTCGATAATTTTCTGCAGATTAGGGGTCCAACGTCCTCGCAAAAGACACCTTTCGTAGAGGAAAGATGGTAGACAAGACCCCCGCCAGGCTCCTTGATACAGCTGAACCCTTGGCTCTTCTCCAGAATCTCCAACGACCTCTCTGCGTCTCCTTCCTATTAAGAGCACAGAGAGATTAAGGGAGAGGGAACTGCTGGCCAAGGGGTGTAGGGGAAAGCAAGCATGGCAGTGAGGGAGGAGCCATGTTGTGTGTCCAGTGTGGTGCCTTGTCCAGCCTCAGTGTGCCTCTGCCCGACCGATATGGTCCTTGGAGCCAATCCTCATCCTGAAGCTATGGGTCCAGCTTGGCCCCTTCCTTTCCCACATTGTTCCAACAACCATGGCAAACATTCCTGTTGGAATCTGCTGGGGATGTTGGGTAAGCTTGGCGTGAGATAAACACCCCGTCTCCCCCAGCTTGTCAAGGTAAGGATTGTCTCTAAAGTGGATATCCCAGGGTGAACCTTCTCTAGGGTGGCATTTCTCTCTCTCCAAGCTCCAGCTTGTTCCAACCAGTTTTTCCAGGGATCACTAGACACCCCCACTGCCATCTCCAACTCAGAGAAAGTTCTCATGTGAATATTTTTTATTTAAGATGGCTAGGATGGGGAAAGAGCCAGATGAGGCAATGGGAAATACCTTTTTAACATGTAACCCAAAGGAACCAATCAAGAGAAATCTAATCAGATGGCAATATGAGGACCAATCCAAAAGCTTCTTGTCACAGAAAAAGAAAAACCAGCTAGTACTAAAATTGTCTGTACTCAATTTCAGGGTTATTTGGAAAAGGGAATGTGACTTAGAGGCTATTCCTGACCCGATGCTTGGGAGTTGCTTCTGGTGATTCTTGAAGAACCATGTGCTTGCAGGGATAATTAAACATGGTCCTCCTGCATTCAAAACATACCCGCCCAGATGTTAGATCTACCTCTCAGGTTCATGAGATTCTATTAAGTAGGACCCATATCAAGATGCTGCTTGAGAGCCAGAACCAGTGATGCCCAATGGGTCATGTGATGTCTGCGATGGAATTCAGGGCCTCATGTATAAGAGGCATTGATGCTACCACTGAGCTAAATCCCTAGTCCAAATAAGAACTTACACATAAAACAATTCCAATATCATTGACATTTAAAAAATCTGAATTCATGTCCAAGAGAAAATTTCAAGTCAAACCAACAAAGACCCGAAAAATGCCCTAAGATATGGTTGGTGAAAAGTTATAGCTCTGCACAGTGGAAGCTCCAATGAAGCCAGTCTAGGTTAGTCAGGCAGCACAGTGCTTTCCGCTCAGATCCATCCACTGTACAAGTTCTATAGTTATAGCACAGAGTACTCTCAACTGTTTTAGAGTGGAGCTTAAAACTCTCTTATTTGAGCAGGTGCTTGGCACTTTTGGTCTTTTGAGTGACGGGAAAGTATGTTACCTGGATGGTTGTTGGGGGAGACGTCGGGAGACTGGGTCAGATCTTTGGCTGCCGATTGGTGCTGTGTGTGAGAGCTCCCACTTATTGCTTTGATCACAGTGGTCAGCTCTCTGAGGGCCTCATTCTAGCACAGGAACTCCCTCTGGCCAAAGACCCCAGTCCCGTCATGAGCTGTCTCAGCCCTCCATCAGGGTCTCCTCAATGAGGGCCTTGCACACGTCCTTGAAAGGTGTAGTGGTGCTGTGAAGGTCTTGCAGGTAGGAAAAAAGATTCTCGTCCATTAAAGAAAAAGGACGCTGGCCTTCAATTTGATCTGGGATAGCAGAGGCACGGATGGCATCCAGAGCTTTCATCCTGTATACATCGTTGGAGCCATCCTGATTTCCCTGGGTTTCCAGCTCTAACAATCTCGCATAGTCCTCTGCAAGAAGCAGAGCTTCGTCCCTGGATCTTGAACTTTGGAGAGTAGGGCATCATCTCCTCTTTCGAGTCTTGGAGCCCACCAGGTTGCAAGGCCCCGACCGACCGACTTCATTGCAAGTGCAGGACCTGCCTCTTGACAAGACGCACAGCAGCACAAGCACAGCTCCTGCAGATCCATCAACAACCAGCAGACATTCAGACGGGACAGCAGTGACTGTCGCAGCTGTGACCCAGCCCACCCTCGCCGCCTGGCTCCGCTCTCAGCCCGGCTCCCGGGTCGTCCCGGGAACGTCCAGGACTAAAGACAGCGACGCCTAAGGGGCGGCCCAGTGCGGCTTCTGAGCACTCGGTTCGGGTTTGTGGGGTGGGGTCTGCGATGTTGATTAGAACCGTGACCCTCCCCTCTGCAGCCCAGCAATCGCCCCTGTCTCGGCCACGTTCTCCCCAGGGGTCGGACAGTCACCGAGTGCAGCAGGCGACATTCCCTTCCAGCCAACGGGTCAGTCCCGGCGCCTGGCCCTTTAAGACGCACTGCGCGGTGACGTCACAGTCCGGAGTTTAAGTTGCGGTGTCAGACGGTGGAGGCGAATCTGACTCGCTCCGAGGGGCCTCTTGAGCCGGAGCCCCAGGTCTTGGTGAGCAGCGGGGAGCCCGGGGAGGCTCGGGGTGGCGGCCTAGAGACGGGAGGGCCCGAGGAAGCGGGAAGACGGGGGTCTCGCGGCCGCGCCTGGGCTGAACGGGGAGGGTGGGGAACGGCCGGTCGGTCCGGCTTCTTGGCGTGACTCTCACCTCCGTCTTTGCCCCATCAATGTCGGGAGTCTCTCGCTCGACTCTGGGTCCCCTCGGGGTGCTCAGGCGGCGCTTGGCTCCGGCTCGGGATCCTCCAGGCAGGCCCAGGCGACCTCATCGGCGCTGGGGATCCACTCAGGCGGACGGGCGAGTCCTTTGGCAGGTTGGATCTGGGGGTGGGAATGGCGTGAAATGCATACAATTTGGGGAGTGGAGAGTCGGGCCTCAACCCCGGGCTCAGGGCACTTGGGTCCTGTCCAGTGCACTACTTGGGGCAGCACCCGATGGGCGAAGCCTTCCCGGCTGCCCGAGATCGACGGAGTGAGAACTCCAACATACAGGGCACATCGTGGTCCTTAAAAGTACTGGGATAAGAATATTGCTTTCTAACAACCCATCTGGCACTTGTCAGAAATATTCCCTCGAACAGCAGCTGGAAGCCGGGGTCAGATGTGCTGATCGGGGTTAGGTTCGAGCAGGACCCACAAGACGGAGCTGTAGGAGGGCACGCCCAGGCCCAATATCCGCTCCCCTGGCAGGTTTGTCACCCTCGGGTCCCTGAGAATAGCATGACTTCCCTAGTCTGTGTGCGGCATCTGGAGGATCTGCTGTTATGTCCATAGAGAGGCCGTGTTCCTGTTCCCATCACAGCTCCCCAAGATAGTATCTTCCCCATTGCCCCATGTTGGAAGAAGCTGATGTCCAGGGCTTGGTCCATCAGGGGTTTCTGTCACCAGTGCTGTCACTTCCGCTCAGGGCATGAAATCTCCAGTGCTTATGGCTCTGACTTTTCTCCAGGACTTACTACAAAGCTCCTTACTACTGCTATTAAGGATTAATCCAGGATGGAGAAGATGGATACAAACACTCTGCCATCCTGTACACAGGTAGGACTGAGTGTAGTGGGCACAGTGGGGGACAGGCATGTGCAGCCCTCAGGGCCAGAGGAGTCCAGACATATTTTAGGAAGGAACCTCTTGCCATGCTTTGACTCCTATTCAGTGCTCTTGGGCACTTTGACTTATGCTAATGTTTTCTCCCCACAATTAATGGGTTTAATCCTGACTCTGCATTTCACGTTCACTCTGCAGAGTCTTGCCTCCTCCCTTCATTCATATCTCTCCTCAGTAAACTAGTTGCACTTTCGAAGCCTCTTGTCAGCAGGCCCCTTGGCCTCGTGCCTCTAAGAGAGAAATGAAAGCAAAGGATCTTTTTGGAAGCCGTAGTTATGTGGAACCCAGTCATTTTTTAAACTATAATAGGATGGATCCATTTCAGGGTGAATTGTGACAGCTGATAACCAAGAGCACTGATTTGACTCACTCACTGAACCATGAATTTTTCTTCTGACTCTTTTTGCATTGTGCAGAGTCTGGCCTGGGGATGGAATAGAACAGTATGTGTTTACCATTGTGGGCATCGCCCAGAGTTGACTTTACAGATCCTTCTGGTTCTGTGCTTGGGTTTGACCTTGCTGTGTGTACATAACTTCACCTCAAGAACATTTCTAGAATAGTGTCCACAGATCATGTTGGCTGTTGGGCCTTTCTCGAAATGAATAGCTATTCCCGTTTTCCAGGGATGACGGTAGAGAGAACATGGAGGCTGGTTCCTCCCAAGTAAAGGGGCTTTGTCCTTGAATCAGGTCCTAGGGATCCTGCTTCAGTGTGGATTCCAGGTTGCATCTGTCCCTGACACCCTCCTGTAATGCTACTCAGGTTACTATGACCTTCCCTGAAGTAGCTGTGAACTTCACCCAGGATGAGTGGCTGAGTCTGGACCCCTCTCAGAAGAATCTCTACAGAGAAGTGATGCTAGAGACCTACCAGCACCTGCAGGCCATAGGTGAGAGCCCCATTGGGGCATCTGTGAGGGCCGAGCTGACAGATTGAATCTGGGTCAACCTCATGCAAGACAAAGGGCCTATCAAACTGCTCTTGTTCTGGCCTTGGGTCAAGTTCTCTTCATGAGTGCATAAACTGAGACTGTGGGAATGGGATCTCATCTGAGGTTCTTGCATGCAAACTCTGTTCCCCAATTTATTGCTTCCTATCTTGGCCACAGTTTAATTCTTTTGGTTATTGTTTTGTGTTGGACCACACCTCGCATTTCCCAGGAATTTTGCCCGCTTCTTTCTATACTCAAAAACATTGCTAGGGTAGAGAATAGAATAAAAGATAGGTTATTTGCCTTGATAGAGGCTAACCTAGGTTCAATCCCCAGCATCCCAATGATCTCCAGAATCTTTCTGGAGTGATTCCCTGAGCATCCCAAGTGTGTAGTCCCTGAGTAATCCCAAGGAGTAATCCCTGAGCATAGCCAACTGTGGCCCAAAGTCAATAAAGAGAAAACTATTTGTGGGGCATAATGAATCCTATACGTGAATCAGGTGTCCAAGTTGTTGTCAGTCTGTGCAAGGCAAGTACGTGCCACCCTGTACTATTGTGCAAACCCTTAATTTATTTTTGTTTTTGGTCCACACCCAGCAGTGATCAGGTGTATTTCATGTATCTGCACTCAGAAATTAGTCCTGGCAGACTGGGGATAATATGGATGTATGGGATCAAATCGGAGTCCATCCTGGGTTGGCTGTATGCAAGGCAAATGCACTATTGCTGTGCTATCACCCCGCCCCCAAGACCTTACTTTTTATGACATGATTGGTATTTGCAAACCTTACAGGTGGTTGAGATAATTCCATAGCTCTATATTCTGTACTCTTTTCACAAAGCGCTCGGGGAACTATAGAGGGTACCAAGATCAATCCATTTTGTTCATGTGTGAGACCATTTATTGCTTCCTCCTTGTTGGAAACTTCAATTTCAACCTGGTCTTGTCTGTGTGATAATCAGCGTGCATATGTAGAGCAGAGATTCTGTTCTTTATCTGGTCTGTGTTTTAGCCTCGTTCATTACAGACCCAGTCTATACCTGAGGTGCTATCCTCTTCATTGTCTTTTACTCATGAATGATACCTCTCTGCCAGGGCATTGTGGGGAGAAGCCTGCGCTTATCTCCTGGTTGGAAGTAGGAGACCTTGAAGGGCTGCAGAGAGGCATATTTCCAGGTAAGTGTGGGAATAATCCCCTGACTCAGACCCTGGTGTGTGTAGCATCCTGGGCCTACAGAAATGTGTGTGCTGAGCCTTTTGTGTCAGGCTACTACATCGGGGTGGGGTCTTTTCCATTCCATTATCTGCCTTTGATGCTGAATCCCAGTATGTTCTGGAATTTTGCTCCTTGTCATTGATCTTTATAGTTCCCTTTCTGTTAATCATTAGAACAGAAGCTGAGATTCTCTGTCTTAACCTACCATCTGTGCTCTCTGTCTGTTTGCATAGTCCAGTGTTGGGGTGCCCTTCTCAGCAGTAGCTAGATGTCCCTCTCACCAGTCTTTGTACATTTCCCTTACCATGACATTTAGCAGGGTATTTGGTATTCCAAAGAAGGGGTTCTTTTTTTTCCGGTTTTGATACCTATTTATTGGTGCTGTTAAGGTTTAATCTGGCTCTTTTCTTCAGATTAGCTTCTAAAGGTCTCAGGTGCCATTATGGGATACTAGAGATAAACTTGGTCCACCACTTGGAAAGTCAGCACCCTGTCTATGTATGTTATACTATGTATTTGACATGATTTTTAAAACTACTAAGAAATTCTTTTGGGGGCCACACCTGGTTGTGCTCAGGAGTTACTCCTCGCTGGTGGGCCTATATAGGAAGCTGGGGATTAAACCTGAGTCTGTCCTCTCACCTCAATGCAAGCATACACCCTATTACTCTGCTTCCACTCTGGCCCCAAATCATAAGAAATTTTATATTTGTTGTATGGTAATGTGTTGTGTATGTAAATATTTTGGGGGATTTCTATGTTACTCACCCTAAACTGATTGGTGATTGTGCCCTACCCTAGGGTGTGACCTGGCATTCTGCCCCCACCCTAGGGTAGGACCTGATTCTGCTTTCACCATTGGTTGGTATCTGATCCCACCATTGGGTGGGACCTGACTCTGGAGTATAAGAGCAAGGGTCTGTGGAAAGCGGGGGCTTTGGGCTGGATGGAACTGAATCTGAGTCTTTGGACTTCAGTTTTGTCATCCGAATAAAGCAAATATTTCCACGAGCCTGACTGTCTGCGAGCTGTTTACCCGCCGTTTCACCTCAGAACCGTGGGCTAGACAGGGTGGCAGACGCGTGCTCCGAGCTGGAAGAAAAGGGCCTCATTCTCCATCCCACCATCAGTCAACCTCTTCAGGGGCTGACCTGCTACATAATGGCGCCTGAACAGCCTGAACCTGGACCCTCAATAACTGTAAGTGAAATATTTCATTGGAAATTTCCTGTGATGACCATCAAATGGTTTCTGTGGTTAGTCATGTGGATTTTACCACCCTTAGTCTTACGCATTGGTGCTCTAGTATACAAGTGGATCATTCCATTTTGTTTAAAACTAATTGGTTTTGATCTAAGGACAATCACTGCAGTTGGATGGTTGTGGTCTATATTTCAAATGAAAACTGCAGTGTCTCTAGCCATCATAGTTTGTGGAATTTCTGTGTTGACTAACATTATTATTATGAGCATAGTTATTTGCTGGTATTTAGGAAATAGAAAGTGTAGAAATGGTGAGGCTAAAACCAGTATAGATAATAAGGAAATCTATCTGACGAAAACTCAGACCAAGGTGCGGGCTGACGAATCCAGCCCCACCATCAACAATATAGGAATTTTTGCTGGAAGAAAAACAACTCAGAATGTTAAGCCTGATTCTACTGAATTGCTTGACAGTAGTGACTCAGATAATGATCTACCTCCAGTGCTAACTCCACGAGGGATGCCTCCTTCTAGTCACAAAATTGAATTGCAGAGCAGAGCAGATTCAAACGATGAACCACATGCTCGGTCTCAGAGCTCTATTCAGAGTAATTTTGCTAATCAGGCCTTATCCCCTATAGACGGGGTAAATGTTTCTAACTATGTACCCTATCAGATGGAAGAATTAGATAGGTTTAAAAGAGCATGTAAAGAGCATGGGCCAAAATCGCCATACAGTGTGGAGTTATTAAGACTTTGGAGTCATGGGGCCAGGTAGGTGGCGCTGGAGGTAAGGTGTCTGCCTTGCAAGCGCTAGCCAAGGAAGGACCACGGTTCGATCCCCCGGCGTCCCATATGGTCCCCCCAAGCCAGGGGCGATTTCTGAGCACATAGCCAGGAGTAACCCTTTGCGGGGTCCTGAAGCCCCCCAGGGGGGCCCGGCCAGCAGGAATTAGCTGGGAAGGCTTCTCAGACGACCGCACTTCTATTTTGCTGAGTAGAAGCACAACCACACTGTAAAAAATCTGAGAGAGGTTAATAATAAAGACCCAAGGCAATGTCTCACTGCTCAAAGGCGTTTATTGAGGTCCAGCACCTCTTTATATAGGGAAGGTGAAGGAGGCAGGCAAAAGGCAATGTCAATCATTCTCTTGGCATGAAAATTACTTAATTATTCCAAATAAGGCAAGTGGGCAATACTTCTTGCAGTATCCATGGAAACATCTTGTGACCTTCTAGCTGCATTTCTAAACTTTTAACAGATATAAGGTGGGGGCAATGTTCTTACAGAAATAATTTTGTACAGACAATGTAACATATACACAATAATGAATGTCTTGTTAACTCAGGGATATGGTTAAGGGAGTAAGGCCTCATTTCTGGGAATGGTACTGGGCTGTGTTGCTCTCCTCCGGGCTAAAATTAATTATCTCCTGCAGCTGCACATTCCTTTCTCTTTGGCTCAAGGACCTACAGCAAGACTGCATGTAGCCTTTAGGTGAAAGGCTGGATTATGGCAGAAAGAATAGCAAAATGGCCTCAAACAAGTCACAGTCCCCAACAACCCTTGAGCGTCAAATGGGTGTGGCCCAAAAAAAAAAAGACTTTGGAGTCATAACTCATCTTGGACTTTGTATGATTTTAAAAGAATCGCTGAAATATGCTTGTCGTCTAAACAGCGAACTGAATGGGAAATGTACTATTCAGAAGGCATAAAAGCTAAATTATATAGCCCGGATGGTATGAAAAAGCAAGTGGCAGGTGTTACTCTATCGTATGAATTATTGATGGCAGAAAATCAATTTGCAAATATTCAGAAACAAGCAGCTTTACCTAAGGAAATCTTAAATTTAATTAGGGAGATTGCATTGTCATCATGGGAAAAAATTGATTCTAACAGCATTGGTAGAGGAAACTTTTTAAAAATTACCCAAGGCCCTTATGAGTCATTTGCAGAGTTTGTAGGTAAGATTAAAGATGCTCTGAAGTTACACGTGGAAGATGAGGAGATGAGAAACTTCCTAGTAAAATCTTTGGCCTATCATAATGCAAATTCAGCCTGTAGATTAGTATTGAATACATTAAATGAAAAGTCAGATGTGAATGATTACCTTTATGCCTGCCGGAATGTCTATGTGGAACCCCAACACCCACCCCACTTAGACTCAGTACAAACCTTCCCAGATACCAAAGGAACAATGCCTTACTCCCCTCGGGGACAGAACACTTTCCGGAAACCAGGTCTTTACCCAAAATGCAAAAGGGGTCGCCACTGGGCGAAAGATTGCAGATCCAGAAACCTCATTAATAATAACCTAAGTAGAGGTTTCAACACAGTCCCCAGGAGGCAAATCGCCTGCTACCATTGTGGAAAACAGGGACATATCAAAAGAAATTGTCGTCTCCTTATAAATTCAGCTCCCCAAGAACACACATACAAGATGCAGGGAAACGCCTACAGGGCCTCCCCCCAGGCCCTTCCAAATCAGGGGCAAAGTTCACAGACAATAATCCTTCCAAGCCCAGCCCAAGAAAATTCATCACGATAAGGGAATTAATCCACTCTACTTCAGGGAGTGCCGGATTAGACATATTATGCCCAGAGGACATTACAATTTACCCAGGAGCATGCCCTTACATGTTAGAAACTGGCATTGTAGGCCCGCCACCCCCAGATACCATGGGTTTGATTCTTGGCAGAAGTTCCCTCAACATAAAGGGTATATCAGTAATCACTGGTGTCATTGACTCAGATTCTATGGGAGAAATCATTGTAGTTATTACTGTACCAGTTACATGGACCTTTAAAAAAGGAGAAGTGATTGCCCAGATAGTAATAGTGCCTTATGTCAAATTTGGGACTTCAGATAAGACTAGAATTGGAGGTTTTGGAAGCACAGATCCGGGTGCTGCTCAAAACCCAATCGTGGCTCTGGTTACTAAATGTAAAGATGAACACCCAATGATCAAACTTCACTTGGAAGGCAAACCCTTTGATGGAATGATAGATACGGGTGCTCAGGTTACCATAATTTCTGATAAAGAATGGCCAGAAAATTGACCTCTTCAGGAAATCCCGTATTCCCTAGAAGGAATAGGAGGCCTGAGTTCCTGTCTGTTGAGTATGAGGACTATGCTATTTTACGGCCCAGAAAATCAAAAAGCAATAATCAGACCTCACGTGGGCCCATTTTCACCATCCCTGTGGGGCCGTGACCTACACAAACAGTGGAAAGCAGAATTCCACATCCCATTAGCTCCAGAAGAGCCCGAACCTTCTTTTGATTTAAAAACCAAAAATTTTTAGTGGGGGCCACTACCGTAAAAACACCAGCACCAATAAAAATAAAATGGAAATCTGATGAACCAATTTGGACAGGTCAGTGGCCCCTTAAAACTGATAAATTAAAGGTGCTGACAGAATTAGTGGAGGAACAGCTAAGTTTAGGACATATTCAACCATCTTTTTCTCAATGGAATTCACCTATATTCACTATAAAAAAGAAATCCGGTAAATGGAGACTTTTGATGGATCTTAGAGATATAAATTTATCCATGATACCTATGAGCAAATTGCAGACTGGTTTACCATCACCTGTAGTTATTCCAAAGGAATGGCCACTAATTATAATTGATCTGAAAGACTGCTTCTACCATATTCCTATTCACCCAGATGATAAAAAACGTTTTGCATTCTCAGTTCCTTCTCTCAATAATACCCATCCCTGCAGACGTTTCCAATGGACTGTTCTCCCCCAAGGCATGCTGAATTCCCAACCATGTGTCAGTTTTTTGTAGATAAGGTTTTGAGCCCTGCTCGTGAAAAATTTCCTCAAGCCATGATATTTCATTATACAGATGATATCTTGCTCACAATGAACAATGAAAGAGATTTACAGGAATTATACTCTTATGTTACTGACTGTTTACAAACATCAGGACTGAAAATAGCTTTAGAAAAAATACAGATAATGCCACCGTATCAATATTTGGGTTTTATTTTGGACCGGACGTCTATACGTCCGGAAAAATTTTCTATCAAAAAAGAAAACCTCAGAACGCTTAATGATTTTCAGAGACTTTTAGGTGACGTAAATTGGCTCCGCCCTGCACTAGGAATCCCAAATGCAGAGTTATCTAATCTGTTTAAAACGTTGGAGGGTGACCCTGCTTTAGATAGCCCGAGAAATTTAACAACAGCTGCCAAAAATGAATTGGACATCTTCTTGAGCAGATTACAAAAATCATTTCTCTCAAGATTCATCCCAGGAGAAAAGGTATTACTGTTAATCTTCCCTACTATAGAAACCCCCACAGGGGCCTTGATGCAACAGTCAGGACCTTTGGAATGGGTGTATTTACATAACAAACAACCCCGCTCAGTAGTCCCCTACTTGCAACTGATTTCAGAGATTATTTCAAGGCAAGACTCAGATCTATATATTTACTAGGTTTTGACCCAGATATAATAGTTTTGCCAGTACCAAAAAAAGGAAATTGAGTCAATATTGCCAATTAATGAATCTCTACAAAGGGCCCTCTCAGATTTCACAGGAGAAATATCCTCCCATTATCCAGCAGGAAAAATTTGGGACTTTTTAAAGAAAACTCAGTTTGTTATTTCTTCAATTGTTCGGGATTCCCCTATTCCCAATGCCAAGGTTTTTTACATTGATGGATCCCAAAATGGAAAAGGAGGAATAACTGGAGACAACATTAATATGACCATAGATACCAAATACAAATCTGCACAAAAAGTTGAATTAGCAACGTTAATTTACCTATTAGAAAATGTATCTGAAGCCATGAATATAGTTTCTGATTCTTTGTATGTGGTAAATTTATGTCATGTGATAGCCACTGCATCCCTTAATGCTAATAACCCGATCATACAGGACTTACTTAAACAATTACAGCAGCTTCTTCAAAAACGAACTGAGCCCATCTTCATCACGCATATTAGAACCCACTCAGGTCTTCCAGGACCTATGGCTCAAGGAAATAAAACTGCTGACTTGCTAGCAATGCCTATATTTAAATCACCTGTAGAGGAACATTCAGCCCTACACACAAATGCTCGCCGTTTACATGTGAATTACCAAATTCCATGGAGGCAAGCTAGAGAAATTGTAGAAAACTGCAACGTATGTGCACCGTTAACAAAAAAGACTCACATAGCAGGAGCAAACTCAAGAGGCTTACAGTCTAACGAACTTTGGCAAGTGGATATAACTCAAACAGATTTATTTCCAAGAAAACCTTATCTTCATGTTGTGGTGGACACTTATTCTTGGTTTATGTGGGCAATTCCCATGTCTTCTCAAAAATCTAAGGCTGCTTATAGTTTTCTTTACAATGTTTCTCTGTGATGGGTATTCCATATTCTATAAAAACTGATAATGGGCCAGCCTATGTTAGCAAAACTTTTGAATTTTTTTTGTAAGGAATGGCAGATAAGACATCTCAGAGGAATTCCTTATAATTGTAGGGGACAGGCCATTGTAGAAAAGACTCACAGAACCTTAAAAACTCAGTTGCAAAAAAATAGAAAAAGAGGTTTACCACCAACGGATTTGCTATCTTTGACTCTTATCACACTAAATTACTTTAACTTACCCCAAGGGGAAAGTTACACTGCAGCGGAAAGACATTTTAAAGAAGATATTCAGAGACAAGAAACAACCCATAAACCTATTTGGATCAAGGAGGATGAAAAATGGATAGCTGGCTATCTTCTCCTAAGAGGAAGGGGTTTGCCTATGTTTCTATAAATGATGACCCTCCCAAGAAATTTTGGGTTCCATTACGTCTTGTTAGAAATCGGGATAGAGGGGCCGGGCAGTGGCGCTGGAGGTAAGGTGCCTGCCTTACCTGCGCTAGCCTAGGAGACGGACCGCGGTTCGATCCCCCGGCGTCCCATATGGTCCCCCAAGCCAGGAGCGACTTCTGAGCGCATAGCCAGGAGTAACCCCTGAGCGTCACCGGGTGTGGCCCAAAAACCAAAAAAAAAAAAAATCGGGCTAGCACAAATGATCAGGTTCAGACTACAAACTCCCCTTCAGAGCAAAAACAGAATACTTCAGACACTAACAGCAGTAATATTGCTGAGGTCTCTGGGGGCAGGGAACGATTTAGCTGTCACACACCATACAATGAGTGAGACTGATGGTAGTGATAAACCCTTACACTCCGAGATGCAAAAGGAAAGACAGGAACCTGTATTAACTGGGCTCCAAAATATAGGAAAGTCTTGCTACATGAACTCAATATTGCAATGCTTGTATAATATTTCAGACTTAACTCAGTATTTTTATAAAGATCATTATAAAAAGGATATTAACAAGAAAAATCCGATGGGGCATGAAGGTAAATTAGCCGAAGAATTTGGTCGGCTCATCAAAACCATGGGAAATGGATTTCATAGATATATTAACCCTGAAAGCTTCAAAGTAACAATTGGTTTACTTAATGACCAGTTTTCTGGACACAATCAGCAGGATCCTCACGAACTACTGATGTTCCTAATAGAGGGATTACATCAGGACTTGCTTACTGTAAATCTAATGATAGACAAAACTACACATCTCATGGGAAATGAAAATTATGAACAATTTAGTCCAGAACACTAAAAGGCTCATAAATCTATTATTTATGATCTCTTTCAAGGACAATTCAAATCTATACTCCAGTGTCTCACTTGCCACCAAAAGTCTGAGGTTTATGAGACATTTGTTCATTTGTCTTTGGCTGTTACATCTACAGATAAATGTACATTACAGGAATGCCTCTCTGAATTTTTTAAAGAAGAAGAATTAAGAAATGACAACAAAGTTCTGTGCAACAGTTGCAAAAATAGAAGGGATTTTTCAAAGAAAACGTATTTATGGAAACTGCCACCAGTACTTATAATACACTTGAAACGTTTTGCTTTTGATGGCAAACAAATAAAAAAATTGCATACTTATGTAGATTTTCCTTTAGAAGACCTCAATTTAGAGGAATTCACTTCAGAGAATAAAAGCAAGATTAAGAAATACAACTTATCATCGGTGTCAAACCATTATGGTAAAGTTCACTATGGACACTGTACTTCATACTGTAATATTGCTGCAAAACAACACTGGATCAATTTTGATGACAAGAAGATCAAAAAAGTCCCTAATACATTGGTGAAATCCACAGCAGCATACATCCTGTTTTATACTTCTTAAAGATCTACAATGAACACCAGATAATCATTTCACTTCCTTATCAGTTGCTATTAATGCTCTAGGATTCTTTCCACAGGCATGATCAATGAATATAGATTGAAAATCATGAATCCCCAATGTGTTTCCTTGTAGGATGGATTTATGTCTTAATTTCATTATTGCTCTAGGTCTCAGTTAATCATGTAATTTTACAAATTAATTTAGTCAAGGTTCACCTGAAAGAGAAATTTCTCATCATATTAATGTTGTTTTTCTTTCTAGGTATACTCATTTAACGACTTTCACTCTTTTTATTTTAACATCATTGCTTTATTTCCCTCAATTTAGGTTTTAAGACGCTGACATAATGATAATTTTAGGTGGACTTTCTTCACAGTGCTTCTTGCCTATGATTGATTATCATAAAGTTACTGTTATACAATAACTTTGTATATATACTGATATACACGTATAGTAGAGTTTTCCATGTTTGTATTACGCATGAAATTCTCTTTCAGATCTGCTAGGCAAAACCATAAAAAAAATTTTTTTTGTGAATTTGAAATGATTTATCTAAACAATTGCCGGCTATTACATTTTAAGGAGCTTTTAGTTGATTCAGCTGAATTCTCTTTTCTTTTGCTTTATTTTGGATCCTTTCCAACAAATATTTTTTAGTATGAGTGAGTATTATGGCCATATTTTTTGTGAAGTCTGTGTGTGTATGTCTTGTTTAGTGTCTGTCTGTTCTGCATATTTTGTATATAGTTTCCTTTTTCCTAACTTTATCTTCCCCAAATTAGTCTTCCTTATCCTTCCTTCTCTCTTCCTAGTCCTTAACATTTTAATTTTCAGGATTTCACATGTGCAACCCATCTCCTTCACCCACAACTACAAGCTTCCTGATCTCGGCTGGAAGAAGAAATCCGTGACTGTTGGAGTTTTACACCATATATGCTGCAAACTTGTTGGAAATGAAGCCACCTGGAATTTGTGTCACAATGTAACCCCAGAGAAAAGATCCATGGATAAGACCCATGGTCTCTGGATCCCAGTTAAACTGTGCTATCTGAATTTCTGGTTTTCCATCCACATACACAATGCTATTGTTGACCGTTTCTACAATGGCTACCCCAAGATTGCACCGATCCCAAAGGAAATACAGAAGCCCAACCAACTTATGATGTAACGATGTAACGCTTGGGGATGCCCCAACACATGGATGACTGTACTGGCCTTCCTTCTTCATTCAGCTTGATGTTATCTCCTGTACAAGGCTTCAACCCGCTTTTCCAGACCCATCAAGTGTCTTCTGCCGGTCTTTTTGGAGTTCCAGACCCCTCATATTTACAGATTGGTATTGAACTCTGTAGAAATTTCATCTGTTGTTTTTCCTATAACTGTAATCCTTTGAAGTTATATTTGGTACTACAATTCTTTTGACTATCGTAATTAATGTTTTTCTATTTTAGTTTTTAATATTAGGAATCGATGTTGTATTACATTAAGGTTTTGCTTTCTTGACTTTAAGTTTGTGAGTTAGATATTATTGTCTATAATTTCCTAAATGATATTTTTGTCTGTTCTCAGGGTTTTTTGCGTGGGCGCATCATAGGCAAAATACTAGGTTTATAGAAGGTTCCATCCATTTTGGATGGGCCCTCAAGTTGTTTATTTACACAGGGAGGGTCTCTGCCTTAAACATTTTGTTTTGGTTTGTGACTTAAGCTCCCATCTATAAATAGTCGACATCAATTTCAGACATCTTATGGACTTCAGACAGGATTAAGAACTTGGACTAAGTTCAGATACCTATTGATCATCATTGCAGTGGCTCCCCACTGTGCAGAGGGTGTATGTGCCTCTTCTTCCGAAATAAAGGCCTAGTATAATGCCCTCAAAGATGGGCTTTCTGGTCTACCTGAACTTGAATGAAAATGGAGCTGGAGAGATAGCATGGAGGTGAGGCGTTGGCCTTTCATGCAGAAGGTCATTGGTTCAAATGCCGGTATCTGCCAGGAGCGATTTCTGAACGTGGAGTCAGGAGTAACTCCTGAGCACTGCCAGGTGTGACCCAAAAACGACCACCACCACCACCAACAACAACAACAAATAAAGAAAAGGTGCTTCTTCTTGCGTGCTACACAAACTTTCTGGTATCTCTTCGAAAGATCTATGTACGTCTTAGATTTATCTTCTCAGGAGCTTGTAGTTGATTCCTTGATACATGTTTCTGGTTTTAGACACCCTGTGCTTAGGTTAGAAGTTTTTCTTTACATTTTCCTGTGATGCGCTTATGCAAACAGCCGCTCTTTTATTATTGACTAATTTTTCTTTTAATAATTGTAGACAATATTGTTTGTTTACTAAAAAGAAACGGGGGAATTGTGTATGTAAGTATTTTAGGGGATTAGTATGTTACTGACCCTAACCTGATAGGTGATTGTGCCCTACCCTAGGGTGTGACCTGGCATTCTGCCCCCACCCTAGGGTAGGACCTGATTCTGCTTCCACCATTGGTTGGTATCTGATCCCACCATTGGGTGGGACCTGACTCTGGAGTAAAAGAGCAAGGGTCTGTGGAAAGTGGGGGCTTTTGGCTGGATGAAACTGAATCTGAGTCTTTGGACTTCAGTTTTGTCATTCGAATAAAGCAAATATTTCCACGAGCCTGACTGTCTGCGAGCTGTTTACCCGCCGTTTCACCTCAGAACCGTGGGCTAGACAGGGTGGCAGACGCGTGCTCCGAGCTGGAAGAAAAGGGCCTCATTCTCCATCCCACCATCAGTCAACCTCTTCAGGGGCTGACCTGCTACAGTAATGTATGTATCAGTAATGCTCAGGAGTTACTCCAGATCTGCACAAGCCAATTACTCCTTGCATGGCTTTAGAGAGTACTTGGGATGCCTAGAATAAAACTCGAGTCAGCTAGTTTCAAAGAAAACTTCCTCACCGTGGGGTTTTCTATCTGTACCACTGAGTATGTTTACTCTGTTGCCAAGGAAAATCCGCACTGAGCTATTCACTGCAATCCTTCTGACTTATCTTCTCTTTTCTCAAAACTGATTTATTACCTTAAAATATGTATTCATTCTATCACTTAAATTCATTCATCTGTACTAAGAAATTCACTGCAATCCTTCTGACTTTCTCTTTTCTTTACCTTCTCTTTTCTCTAAGATGATTTAGTACCTTAAAACATGCATTCATCCATCACTTTTGTTGCATTTAGCCAGTTTTCATTCAGCTAATATTTTGAGGGGGGTTGGGCCACACCCGTGGCATTCAGGGTTATTCCTGGCTCTGTGCTTAGAAATTGCTCTTGGCAGGCTCTGGGGACCATAAAGAAGCCGGAAATCAAACCCAGATTCATCCTGGGTTGGCCACGTGAAAGGCAAATGCCCTACCGCTGCTATCTGTCCATCTCATTCAACATTCTTTTTTTTTTTTTTTTTGATTTTTGGGCCACATCCAGTGACACTCAGAGGTTGCTCCTGGCTAATTACTCAGAAAAAATGCTCCTGGAGATTGGTAAAAGATTTGCTGCAGGGAGGTCTTGGAAGTGCTCTTGGATTGGGGATACTTTTAGAGCTAAGTCCTGTTTCAAGTAGTAGTCCACATTAGGGGGAGTTTGTAGGGATGGCCGCACAGCATGATTCCACAGGGGATTTGGTTGCCTTTTCTTTCAGGGGACGAGGTGTGGGTTTGACTGGGTGTCCCTTAGCTTGGGTGCTGGGTACTGGTTCGTTGGGGTAGGAGGTCAGTCTTGATGCCTAATGGATTAAGAACTGAGGGTAAAGAGTTTTAATATGGTGGGAAGTCTGGATGGGATTGAGGGATGAAGGGATAGTTGGATTTCCAAAAGGGGAAAGTACATGGAAGGGGTAGGAAAGAAGAAAAGAGAAAATACATTAGAAAGAAAGGGAGAAGAGGAAAGAAAAAAGGAAAAGAGAAGAAAAGAAAAAATAAAAAAGAAAGTAGTGAGAAGAGAGGAGAAAATAGCAAGGGAATGCTAGTTTGCCTGAATGTTTTCAATGAGTAGGGCCTGTAGTATAAGTCTGTACGTTACAGTTGCTGCTTTGGTGGTCTGACTGGTCACATGCTTCAAATCCGAAAAGAAGGTATAACCTAGAGATAAAGTGTATGTTAAAGAGTTTTCCGGTCTCAAGAAGGTCAGGGGCTGTGATGGAAAGGTGCCTGGAAACCCACACACCACAAGAAAATCCCAAAAGACAATGGGGAAGCCTAAACTTCCAACATAAGTGTAAGACCTGTATTACATCACCTCCTTAGCTGCTTTTCCCCCAAAATAGTCTCTTGCATCACTTTGTTCCTTTAATTACTTTGTTCATTCATATTTTAAAAATGTTTGCTCTACAGATACATAGGTGAGCACATATATTTTTATTCCTACTTTATATTTTTTGGGTGTGTGACCTGTTTCTGTTTTCTTCTATGTCCACCCCCAAATGCACCGACAGTATAATGTAGCACCATTTTTCCCTGCAAAAGCACACTAATAAAAGGGGAAATTCTACATATAAAAACGAGCTCTTATCTAATAGGGATAAGAACTCATACTTGTTTACAATACAGGGATATCTCCCACCTTGAAAATATGTCATGCGGACCCAACGTAGACCCTAGGTGATTAGACACCATCCATCCAGTCTTGAACCCTAGATCCCAGACATAGAAATGACAAAGTTCTTCACAACAGCTACGGGAAACAAATCCCTTCCGGGACATCCTTAATACTGCTGGGCCACCAACAAGTGCCAGTTCTACTACGATGTCCTGACAACAAGGAAAATGGGAACAATTTGACCTAAGAGCAGGTTATCCTACCTCACCAGCTAACGATAAGACAAAATCAGATGACTTGTCACCTTTTGGTCGGTCCAAAAGCGAAGATTTCCATTTACAGATGTCTGGCTGCTAGAACCATGACTGGACTGTATATATCTTGGGAAAAACCCTAATCTAGGGTTTGAATTACGACCTGCACAACAACCATGATCCCCAGTTCCAAAGGTCTGGCTGAGACAATTGCAATGGAATGGGGCTTCTGGAAACGCAATGAAAGACGCTATCCTAGGTTCCATCCTAGGATCAGTTCAAAGACCAAGACCACCAACCACAGAAGATGGATTAAAATAACACTGTGGGAACATAACTTCTAGAACCACAAAGAAAGACTTCATCATAAGTCCCACTCCTGGACCTGTGCAGATACTGAGATCTCTAGATACAGAGGTCTGATTTTATCACTCAGGACGGAGCAGAAATCTTCCAAACACCACGAAAGCACCCAGGGGAAAGTAAATGAACCTGCATGGAGTCTATAGTTAATCCCATGACAATATACTCCAAGGGTGGAGAAACCCCATATCTCTTAGGCCAAGTGAATTCCTTTTCGAATGACCCTAATAGTTACTGTGCCAGTGCAGGAGGGAAAAAAAAGGCAAAAAGCACAAAAGATTTTTTATTTTTAATATATTATTTTTATATTCTTTTTTATTATTTTATATTTTTATTTACTTATGTACTTCTTGTCAATTTCTTTGTTTTGGTGTGGTTATTGAAGTTGTTGTCCCCATTTATATTTATGTTTTTTCTTTCTTTTTTTTTCTTTCTCTATGTGCCCTGCCATGTTTTTTTATCTCAAGACCCTGGCTTTTTTTTGTGGTGCTTATTGTTGTTATTGTTGGAGTGCTCACTGGATATTTGGCACTTCTTTTTGTACTGTTGGGATGTTTCACCTTATTTTTCTCCTTTGTCTCTCAAACCGATGATGAGAGCTTCTAGAAGGGTTCTGCCCATTTTTGGCATATTAGACTTTTACCCCAGTTCATTACTTTTCTCTTCTTCAAAGAAAACCATATATCTTGAACTATCTAATCCTGCCTCCCAGTTAGAGGGAGAGATGGGGAGGCACCAAGACCAAACAGGTGCAAGACTACAAAGTAGTAAACTAGGTACAGAGGGGATCACATATTCTAGCAGCCCAGGGGAAAGGAGGAGGATGTGGGAGGTAAGAAGAAAACGGAGGTGTAGGGAGGACAAATCACTGATGGGAATCACCCTGATTTTATGTAAATATGTACCTAAAATAATATTGTCAACAATATGTAAGCCACTATGATGAAAATAAAAATTATATTAAAAATGCTCCTGGATTACGGACCTTTTGGGACACCAGGGATTGAATTCAGATCCATCGTGGGTCAGCCACATGCAAGCAAACACCCTAGTGCTGTGCTATCGCTCTGCTCCAGCCCAATCAACTAATTCTAACATTTTATATTTGGGTTGATTTTAGATGGTGGACCACAAGTTCCAATAGTGACATTTCAGAAATTTGCTTTTGGAATGGAATATCCAATAAAGTATAAGATGGTAAGTGTTGCAATATTATGATTGTGCTGGGTGGATACTCAATGCTGCAAGCACATAGTATTTATAAGTTGGACCCTTTGGTACAACCATTTGACATCCATAATAATCTTTATCAGAGTATGCTGAGTACTCATTTGATGTCTGGGTTTTCATATGGTCCCCTAAGCCTGTGAGGATAAATTTCTGAGAGCAGAGTCAAGAATAAACTCTTGAACGCCACTGTGTGTGGCCCAAAAGCAAAAAATAAAAAACAAAGAAAAAAAATGAACGTGGAGAAATTCAAGGGAGAGACAAATAACTGAACTAACCCTTTGCTGTTTCACAGAGAAACAGCCAGACCGAGTTGGATGGAGCTGATCCTGTGCCGCAGGCCGCAGTCTGGGGGAAATCATCCTGCCCATATCCCAGTGGGAGTGAAGAATCAGGTGGCATCTGTTGTGAAGTGAACCAGAGTGAAGAGAGATTTCTTATGCCAGAGCCAGTGACCACTGTGCAAAACTCCCCTGAATCTGCTCTGCCCAGTCCCTGGACTCAGACCCCCACAGTGGGACCATCCTGGAAAAGGCAAACAACAGTGTTTGCTCTGAGCCCCTCACAATCTCAGGCTAACCAGCACATTACCAGTAGAGTAGAGCCACCTGAGTGTAAGCAATGTGGCGGGGAATTTGTGTGTGCCCTGCCCCTTGAAGTTTCCGCAGACACCCTCAGTACAAAGGATGCTCCTGAGGTTCTGCGGGGTGGATATGCCCTGAGTCAACCTTCATGCCAGAGATACAATAAGGAAGTCCAGAAACGAAAGAAGCAAAATACATATCAGGAGTGCGGGAAGGTGATTTCTCAATCCTCACATCTTAATAGGCACAAGAGAATTCATACAGGAGAGAAACCTTTTACATGTCAGGAGTGTGGGAAGGCCTTCACTCGTTCCGCTCACCTTAATAGTCACAAGAAAATTCATACCGGAGAGAAACCTTATACATGTCAGGAATGTGGGAAGGCCTTTTCTCAATCCTCAGGACTCTATGTTCACAAGAAAATTCATACTGGAGAGAAACCTTATACATGTCAGGAGTGTGGGAAAGCCTTCACTCAATCGTCAGGTCTTTATCAACACAAGAAAATACATACTGGAGAGAAACGATATACATGCCAGGAGTGTGGGAAGACTTTCACTTTATCCTCATACCTTAATAGTCACAAGAGAATTCATACCGGAGAGAAATCTTATACATGTCAGGAGTGTGGGAAGGCCTTCACTCGATCCACTCACCTTAGTAGTCACAAGAATATTCATACTCGAGAGAAACCATACACATGTCAGGAGTGTGGGAAGGCCTTCTCTCAATCCTCAGGACTCTATATTCACAAGAAAATTCATATTGGAGAGAAACATTATAGATGTCAGGAGTGTGGGAAGGCTTTTACTCAATCGTGCTGTCTTTATCAACACAAGAAAATACATACTGGAGAGAAACGATATACATGTCAGGAGTGTGGGAAGACTTTCACTTTATCCTCACATCTTATTAGGCACAAGAAAATTCATACCGGAGAGAAACCTTATACATGTCAGGAGTGTGGGAAGGCCTTCACTCAATTCTCAAACCTTTCTAGTCACAAGAAAATTCATACTGGAGAGAAACCTTATACATGTCAGGAGTGTGGGAAGGCCTTCTCTCAATCCTCAGGACTCTATATTCACAAGAATATTCATACTGGAGAGAAACCTTATACATGTCAGGAGTGTGGGAAGGCCTTCACTCGATCTGCTCACCTTAGTAGTCACAAGAAAATTCATACTGGAGAGAAACCTTATACATGTCAGGAGTGTGGGAAGTCCTTCACTCGATCCTCAAACCTTACTAGTCACAAGAAAATTCATACTGGAGAGAAACCTTATACATGTCAGGAGTGTGGGAAGTCCTTCACTCGATCTGCTCACCTTAGTAGTCACATGAAAATTCATACTGGAGAGAAACCTTATACATGTCAGGAGTGTGGGAAGTCCTTCACTCGATCCTCAAACCTTACTAGTCACAAGAAAATTCATACTTGAGAGATGTCAGGAGTGTGGGAAGGCCTTCTCTCAATCCTCAGGACTCTATATTCACAAGAAAATTCATACTGGAGAGAAACCTTATACATGTCAGGAGTGTGGGAATGCCTTTTCTCAATCTCCAGGACTCTATATTCACAAGAAAATTCATGCTGGAGAGAAACATACATGTCAGGAGTGTGGGATGTCCTTCACTCGATCCGCTGACCTTAGTAGTCACAAGAAAATTCATACTGGAGAGAAACCATATACATGTCAGGAGTGAGAGAAGGCATTCACTCAATCCTCAGGACTATATTCACAGGAAAATTCATACTGGAGAGAAACTGTATACTTGTCCGTAGTGTGGGAAGGCCTTCACTCAATTCTCATGTCTTTATATTCACAAGAGGATTATATTGGGGAGAAGTTGCGGCTTTCTGGGGACCCCGGCCAGCAGGGTGAAGGGGATGAATGCCGCAACTTATTCGTGGGTTCACTGAAGCCAACCCGATCGGAAATATCTGTGGGAAAAACTGTAGAGGTTAGAAAGAAGGCCTAAGTCTTTTATCTGATCAAAGGCAATTTATTAAGCAGGCAAGCGCTTATATATATTTTTTTTACACAAGGGGAAGTATGTCTCAAAAACTATTGGTCATTTCAAACCATCTCTTATCCAATTATATTCCAAGCATAGGCACATAACCAAAAATGAATAAAGGTACTAGACATTAAACTTATGGGGCATACAAGCATTGGTCAATTCAAACAAGCTTTTCACCAATTATATGCTTACTACAGGTATTTGGCCAAAAAGGGAAAAAGGATAGAGTGTGTCTTGTTAAGCACAGCCCAAAGGAGGTGGGAAAGGAAAAAGGGGGAGGCATGACTCAATGACTGATCCTATCAATCTTTAGCTCGACCGGAATCAGAGACATATAAGGAAATATTATCTACATCTTGTCCCTGGCCTCATGGCCCTGTGGTTAGCACAAGGGGCTATGTTTTGTTGCAAGATTTCCTATTTGCTCATGGGCTAGGAACCTGCTGACAGTCATGTATGCAGCTCAGTGGAACTTTCCAGAGATAGAGGCTAAGGTTGAATGCATCCATTTTGTGCAGGCTAGAGCAGTCTCCCACATCTCCCCGTTCTCTGTATAATAAAATGAAAAGTTTGGGTGAAGGGCCTTTCTTAAGTTGCTCTAATGGGCTTTCAGTTCTGGACATGACTGAGTATCCAAATTATTCAGGCCTGAAAACAATTTTGAAGTCACGTTTGCCCCCAGACACTGGCATTAGGCTATCTCCGTCGTAGGCACCTCCACAGCCTGGAGCAGAGTGAGTGATGTTGCTCAGCCAGCTGTTGAAACTCTGCAAAACTTAGGGGTTGAAACCCTTGCTTGCCGGCAGATTGAGTGTGCGTAGGGTCCTGAGTGGAGAGTTGCTGGTAGTGCAATTGCATGGAGCGTTAGGTGGCTTCATCAACCTGATTCTTAACAAAATTCATGAGGTGGCGGAATGCCCATGGGCCAAAGGAAATCAGCAGCATAAAGCCAATAAAGGTTCCTAAGAGGCTGGGTAACAGGGTGGATAACCAGGGAGAGGTTGAAAACCAATTTTGATACCACGATTCATCCTTTTCTCTCTGTTTCTGTCTATGCTCAAGGCTTTCCTCAATTCTTTTAATACTTTCATCTACCAAGCCTAGCTTATCTTTGAAAAAGCAACATTCTTCTTTCAAGGCAGCACAAATTCCCTCCTCCCTCAAAAAGGCAAGGTCCAATCCACGGCGGTTCTTTAGGACAATTTCAGCCAAAGAGGCAACAGTTTCCTTAAGATGTTTAAGTCCTTGCTTAAGTTCTCTAATGTCTGCATCTACAGCGTGCTGAAGCTGGTAGAAGGACTCAGATGAGCGGACCATGGAGTAGATACCAGTACCAGCGCCGGCAGCACCAAGTCCGAGCAGCACAGCAATGGTCACAGCAGAAACAGGTTACCGTTTATGGCGTAGCAAGGAGGAGTCAGTGGTGAAGAGGGGGAGATCTTTCATTGGGTGAACAGAGAGGCGAGGCAACAGCAAAACTAGCACGCAATAGTCTTTGTGGGCAAGAAAAATTTCAGGAACCAAGACGGGTCAAACCAGTAGAGCAAGCAAAATAGGTACCATTGGGGTCAAAACATAGGAGTCGTTATGATTAACAACATAGGTTTGATTACAAACATCAATCAATTGAAGGGGAGGGAGCATTTGGGGTCCCAGAATGCAAAGGCCAACACCCACAACTTGACCCAGATTTATGCCTTGGCCAGGGTCAAGGTCCCATGCGATGGAGGGCTGATTCTATAGAGGGATAGGAGCACCAAAAACAGCCACTCCTTCATAAAATCAAGGCTGGGAGAAATAGCAAATTCAACATTGTTCATATGCACAGTCAGTAATGGTGGAGGTGGAGGCATTAATCATATCAAGAATAAGCTGTGAGGAGGAAACTGGACCAGAGGGGAGAGTAGGCTGAAAAAAGGTGATAGGTGTAAGAACAGAGTTGGGGGAAGGCGTGTGGGTAGAGAAGGGTGAGGGGATACGTCTAGGGGGAGGAGGCAGTGGGGGCTTATCAAAAGAGGGGGCGGCAGCAGCGTGGGGGTAGAGAAGGGGGTTTGGTCCAATAGCAATAGGCTTGAAACGGGGAGGTTCCTTCAAAAGTTTAATGGAAAAAGTAAGTCCCGGATCTGGTCTGCTGGTGTAGAGCCGAAGGCCCCACTCTTCCTGACGGGTCCAATGGTGGCGACCGCCAGCTGCAGTAAAATTAAGGAGTAGGGGATTACACCATTGGCTCGGCTGAGAGCGGCAACTAAGGGGGTCATGAAAATGACACGGTGATGAGGTCCTAAGAGGAAGTAGGGTTCCAGGGGGTGTCTCCCGTAGTTTCACATCCCCAAGAGGCGCAGAAATAAGCGTCACGCTGGCCACACAGGTGGACTGCGAGGAGCGAACACGATGAGTACAAGGACAGATATAAATTGGCACAGAGCGTAAAGCATCAGGACGTGGAGGGTGGTTGCATTTGGGGGCGTCATCATCAACAGCGAGTCCTCCATAAGAAGGGCCCTGACGGGGCAAAAATGTATTGTGGGTGCCCCAGTAGCTGCTGGCGCCCATTGCAAGGGCGCAAAGATCCACATAAAGAGGCTGCCACGGTTTAGCGGCAGCAACTTGGGAGGTGGCATTGGCAATATCCCCAAGTGTAATTAAAAAGACAATAGGGGCTGTCAGGGCGGTCAAAAGCCGAGGCATAGCAGAAATCAAAAGGAGAGGGAAGAACTTTAGTGGTGGTGCCATCCTGCGGGTCGTGCTGTGGTGCAGGAGGCTGGTCAGCGGCATCTGAAAAAGAAGCAGAGAAATCCTCAGGGGCATTGTCCCTGGGTGGGTTATAAATCTTGACCAGTCTCTCTGGAAGCCAGTGTGTATCATTCATGGTGGAATCATGGACACAAGCATGTCCTTTTCCCCAGATCAATACTGGGTGGGGGCCGAGCCAATGGCCAGTGCACACGTCCTTCCATAATACTTGTTGGAAAGTATCTTGTGTGGAAGGGTGCCAGAGGCGGTCAGCAGCCGAGCGGCCAGAGTTGTCCAAAGTCAGAAAATTAAGCACAAAAAGTGCATGATCCAACAGGAGGCGATGTTTGCCTTTGCGAGCATAGAGTGTTTCATGTTCAGAGGACAACTTAAAGAGCATGTTTTTCAAAGTTTGATTGGCTCGCTCAATAATGCCCTGACCCTGTGGGTTCAGGGGAATGCCTGTCTTGTGAGCAATGCCAAATTTAGCACAAAAATCTTTAAATTTGGAACTAATATATCCCGGGCCATTGTCCATCTTTATAGTAACAGGTACAGGTATAATAGTAAAACAATGTAACATGTGAGCAATAACATCTTTTGTGGCCTCTCCAGTTTGAAGGGAGGCACAGAGAAAACCACTATAGGTATCAGTTGTAACATGAATATATCTAAGATTGCCAAAGGCGGAATAGTGAGTAACATCCATTTGCCAGAGTGCACCGGGGACTAGGCCGTGGGGGTTAACACCAATATGGGGTTCTGGTAGGAGGGAAAGGCAGGCCTTGCAGGACCGCACAATGTCACGAACCTGTTCCCTAGTGATGGAAAATTTAAGCCTAAGTGTTTGTGCATTTAAATGGTGTAATTTGTGGGCTTGTTGTGCGAGTTTAAGGGAGTGAGATGGATCAAAAACTGACATTACTTGAGTTGCATTATCCACAGTGTCATTTCCCTCCGCCAGAGGGCCGGGTAAGCCGCTGTGGGCACGGATGTGGGCAACAAAAAAAGGGCATGAGCGAAGTAGAATAAGTCGTTGGATAGAGGAGAAAAGTTCAGAGGCGGGGGTAGAAGGTTTAATGCAAGGGATTGTCTCCAAAAGGGGAAGAGAGGCCGCAATATAGCGGCTATCTGTGTAGAGATTGAAAGGTTGGGGAGTAGATTGGAAAACCTGAGCAACAGCGAAGAGTTCAACCAACTGGGCAGAGGAGTATTGTGTAGGGACAGTTTGCATAGAATCATTAATTCTAAAAGCAGCTAGGCCATTGGAGCTGCCATCAGTGAAAACAAGCAAAGCATTTGGAATGGGCTGCTGTTTGGTGATCTTTGGAAAAACAACAGGGTGGAGATTCAAAAAATGTATGAGCTTATCAGGAGGGTAATGATTATCCATGGTGCCGGAAAAACCAACAGAAAAAACAACCCATTCTTGTTGAGTTTGTAGGAGCCAATCTAATTCAGGTTTGGTATAGGGCACGATAGCCTTGGAGGGTTGGCAGCCAAAGAGTTTAACAGAAGCATCACATCCCTGGAACAGCAATTGAACAACCAAATGTGGATAGGTGGCCAGTACCTTGCGGGGAGAAGAGGGCAAATGTATCCAAAAAAGGGGGGCTGACTGCCATAAGACTGCAGTGGGGGTAAAAGTATTGGGGCAGATAATAAGAAGAAGAGGCAGGGATGCATCATAATAGGAAATAAACTGATTCTGAATAGCAGTATTAACAAGGGACAAGGGCTCTTGGGCTTGGGGGGTTAGGGAGCGAGGGCTATTAGGATTGGAGTCGCCCTTGAGGGTATCAAAGAGGGGCTTTAAATCACCCGTAGGGATCTTTAGATAGGGTCTAAACCAAGCAATATCTCCGAGCAGGCCCTGAAAATCATTAAGGGTTTTAAGATGATTTGTGAGAACCTGCACCTTTTGGGTTTTGAGGTGATTAGGGAACAACTCAAAGCCAAGAAAAAGCTGAGGGGGGTGGACCTGAATTTTATCAGTAGAAATCTGAAAGCCACGGCACTATAAAGTAGAAACTATGTCCGTGGCAGCCTGATGAACAAGGGCCTCTTCTCGTCAGGACTGGCCAATAAAATATCATCCATATAATGAATAATAAAAACTGAGGGGTATAAAACTCTAAAGGGGTTAATAATGGTTGCGACATACTTTTGACACAAGGTGGGGCTGTTGGCCATGCCTTGGGGAAGAACTTTCCAGTGATACCGGGGGTTAAGGCCCACACAATTTCTAAGGGGAAGTGAGAAAGGAAACCGTTTGCAATCATCTGGATGGAGGGGGATGGAGAAAAAACAATCTTTAAGGTCCAAGACAATTTTAAAGCTACCTTTGGGGATGGCAGAGGGGCACGGAAGGCCAGGTTGGGTGGCTCCCATGGGAGCCATAGTTTTATTACTTGCCCTGAGATCATGCAAAAGGCGCCATTTGCCAGATTTCTTTTTAATAACAAAGATGGGGTATTCCAAGGGGAAGTGGAATATTCCCAGCATTTAGTTGCTCCTGCACGAGCTCCTGGGCTGCAGTTAGTTTGTCAGTGGTTAATGGCCATTGGCCCACCCTGACAGGATTGTCATTGAGCCAGGTGATTTTATCTGCCGGAGGTGCAGGAGGGGCAGTGACCACTAGGGAAAATTTTGGGAGTCAGAGGAGAACCCAAGGCCACGGCGACCGTGGTTGGGGGTGGGGCCCAAGGGGTGCGCGATACCCTGTAGGTCGCGTCCAAGGCCGCGTGTGGGATTGTAGTCTTGGTTGAGCATTTGTTGGAGTGCCGCAGGGTTTTTGCAGCTAAGAATGATGGCACCAACTTGTTCCATGATATCCCTGCCCCAAAGGTTTACGGGGAGATAGGGGATAATATAAGGGCGAACTAGGCCAACATTGCGGTCCTCATCTTGCCAGAGCAATTTATGGGCACTGATGAGGACTTTTTTGACGGAGCCAGCAACTCCGGAGACCTGATCAGAGGAAGAGGCCGTGGGCCAATCCAGGGGCCATTGAGCCGAGGAGATGCATGTGGTGTCGGCTCTGGAGTCAATAAGGCCCTCAAATTGCTTACCTTGGATGGTAAGAGTTAACTTAGGGCGTGTCTGTTCAATGGCGGCAGCCAGAAGACCTCAGAAGATCCGGGGGTGGAAGGCCTGCGGGTTTGGGGCAGGGCAGGAAACTATGTCCATTGGGAGCTGCAATGCCTGGGCTATTCGTTGGCCAGGGAGGATCTGTACTGGGAAAACAGGGGCAACTGCCATCAAAATGATCTCTCCAGTGTAATCATTATCCACAAGGGAAGGTTGTATGATAAGGCCCTTAATGGTAGCAGAAGCACGGCTGATAATCATAAAAAATGTGTTGGGGGTGGTGGACCAAAAATTCCGGTGGGAATGCACTGAACCCCATGTTCGGGGGTCAACATTCTGGGGGTGGTGGCGCAGAGGTCCAGGCCTGCGCTCCGACAGTGGTGCGGACAAGGGAGGTTCCTGAGGGGGCAACATTTCATGCAGGACCAGTGGGGGAGGGGGCTTGTGGGACTGGGCCTGGGGGAGGGTAGCAGGGCGGAGGGTCAGCTGGCTGCTCCCCGAGGCCGGCTGAAAATTGATAGGGTTCCGGGGCTGACCCTGTGAAGCGTTTCCCTGAACCGGAGGAAGTGGGTTGCCAAAGATGTCTGTGGTTGAGAGGCACTGAGCCATCCAATGGCGGCCACCGAAGGCAAAGAGAGGGGCGTGGATTGGGCGTGGCTGATTGCAAAGCAGGGGACAGCCATTGGGGGCAGCGGGAAGCAATGTGGCCAGGCTGACCGCAGTGAAAGCAGATTTTTCCACTGGACTGACCATGAAAGGCAACAAGGGCTTGTTATGCATGAACGGGTTAGCCTCTCTGCAGAGATTAATCATGTCATGGAGACTTTTGGCATCTGAATTAAGGATGGCCCTACAGGTTTCATTAGCATTTTCAAAGGCAAGCTGTTTGATGAGGGCGCTATCTGCCATAGAGGCAGCATCGCCAAGGGCGCGCTCAGCCGCTTCTGTGAGGCAAGAGACAAAAGAGCTGAAAGATTCCTTGGGTCCCTGGGTGATTTTTGAAAGGGGAGCTGCTGGAATGCTGACTCTGGGGAGCGACTTCCAGGCATGGAGGGCAGCAAGAGCCCTGTTGGCAAGCTGGGACCTGGAAAGTGTGTGCTGTGCCTTTAAGGTATGAAAAGGGGCGAAGCCAGCTATAGAGCGTAGAGAGCAGAATCCCTGCCTGCAAGGACTTTGCAGCGGGAAAGAAAGTCAGCTTCCCAGGAGACAAAGAGTTCAGCTTTAAGTGCCATGTGGACGATATCGCGCCATTCAGTGGGGGAGACAGCGCCGCCCCCCCAATAGATTCTAAGCAGGAGAGCGTGTAAGGGGCTTGGGGCCATAGGAGGTTACGGCTTGAAACAGCTCTTTGAGGCTTTTACGATCAAGGGCCTTGTACTGCGGCAATTGCTGGCTAACAGGGATCTCCGGGACATCTGGTGTGTCGGAATCATCCGATTCCTCATCCTCGGAGTCCACAGGGTCCGGACCCCCGTCAGGACAATCAGGGGAGGGAGCAGGATCCTGGCCATCCTCACCATGATCTATGAAGGCTGGGTCGGCGGCTGCAGCCGTGGCGTCCGCTTCCCTAACAGCATGGGCCTGAGCGCGAGTCCGGGGGTCTGG
>NW_026060288.1:38339-58526 GCF_024139225.1 Suncus etruscus | reverse complement strand
TATTTGAAGGCCGGCCACGGGCCATAAAATGTTGTACGGAGGCCGCAACAACTCGCGGGCTGTGAGTTTGAGACTGCTACATCTGGCCCCTGAAATAATTTCTGAGCACAAGGCAAGTAGTAACACCTGAGCACTGTCAGGGCTGACCCAAAAACCACACAAATATTTAAGTGATGAAAATAGTTTACAATGGCAATATTATCAAAATATTACAGGGTCTCTCGTCAATGGTTTAAAGATACAGATGAAAAATATATGCCCCCCAAAAAAAGCAAATTAGGGGCCGGAGCGGTGATACAAGGGGTAAGACTTCTGCCTTGCCTATGCTAGCCCAGGACAGACCGCAGTTCAATCCCCCAGCATTTCATACCGTCCCCCAAGCCAGGAGCGATTTCTGAGCACATAGACAGGAGTAACCCCTGAGAGTCACCGGGTGTGACCCAAAAACCAATATATTAATTTCTGAGTGGGCCAGATGAAGACACAGCAAAGATGGTGTTTCCTTGCATGTGGCTGACTGACATTAAATCCTGACATTCTCTATGATTGTCGTAGCCTGCTAGGAATAATATCTGATCACAGAGTCATAGTAACACCCGAGTCCATGTGTGTGGACCAAAGCCACACACCAAAAAATGTGTTGAATGAAACCTGGCTGAATAAGCAACAGAGTAACAGTATATTGTTTTCAGATAATAAATCAGCTTATAGAACAGGGAAGATAGTGCTCGCTTCGGAAGCACATATACCAAAATTGGAATGATACAGAGAAGATTAGCATGGATTCTGAGCAAGGATGACACGCAAATTAGTGAAGAGTTCCATATTTTAAAAAAAGAATAGGGAAGATAGATTAATAGGGTCAAAATGAGGAACTTAAAGACGTCCACATTAGGGTTGTCCTGGGCTCAACTGTGGTCAAAATATATAAATCAATGATATATTTCTAGGGGAGCTGGAAATAGCACAGTGGTAGGGTATTTGCCTTGCATGTATCGATCTCGACAGTATATATATATTCACCCCCACACTAGCCAGAGTAATATCAAGTGGTAGGGTGTCTACCTTCCATGTGTACAACACAAGACAGATCATGGTTCAATTTCCAGCATCCCATATGGTTCCCCAAGCCTACCAGGAGTGATTTCTGAGTACAGACCCAGGAGTACCGACTGAATGTGATCTAGACAACCTCCAAAATAGGAAAAAATATATAATCTAGTGTGAAAGCGACATGGGACAGCCTGGGTGGGATTCACCTTGCAAGTGGATGAACCTAGTTCAATTTCTGGCATCACATCTATCCACAAAGTACTTCAGGGGTAATATATGAGAATAGAGCTAAGAATAATACCTGCAGGCCCAGAGAGATAGCACAGCGGCGTTTGCCTTGCAAGCAGCCGATCCAGGACCAAAGGTGGTTGGTTCGAATCCCGGTGTCCCATATGGTCCCCCATGCCTGCCAGGAGTTATTTCTGAGCAGACAGCCAGGAGTAACCCCTGAGCACCGCCAGGTGTGACCCAAAACCCAAAAACAAAAACAAAATAATAATAATAATAATAATTCCTGAAAATCAATGCAATGCTCCCAAAAGAGAAACAAAAAAATTCTTAGTATTTTGGGCCCGGAGAGATAGCACAGCGGCGTTTGCCTTGCAAGCAGCCGATCCAGGACCAAAGGTGGTTGGTTCGAATCCTGGTGTCCCATATGGTCCCCCGTGCCTGCCAGGAGCTATTTCTGAGCAGACAGCCAGGAGTAACCCCTGAGCACCGCCGGGTGTGGCCCAAAAACCAAAAAAAAAAAAAAAAAAAAAAAAAAAAAATTCTTAGTATTTCTAAGAGTTGGTATTTTCCAAACCATCACATCTGGTTTTCTGAGTGCACCAGAATTGCCTGAGAAGCACAAGGCCAGGGGAGACCATTGAGTACAACCACTAAGGCATATCAAAAATGAGGGGGAAAAGGGGCTGGAGAGACAACACAGCGGTAGGGCATTTGCCTTGCAAGTGTCCAACCTAGGACAATTGGTGGTGCAAATCCTGGCATCGCATATGGTCTTCTATACCTGCCAGGAGTGATTTCTGAGCAGAGAGCCAGAAAGACCCTGAACCTGCCGTGTCTGACCAAAAACAAAGAAACAAACAAAAATAGACAGAAAAAAATTGGGGGAATCACTGAAAATGTTCCAAAGGCAAAAACAAGATTGTGGACACATAGAACATGAGGGCATCTAGCAGCCCCTGAGAAGAGAACCCCAACATGGGGTTGTATAATTAGCATGAGAGCAAAGAAAGTGGTTGAGGACCCAGAACCACAAATACTAACAGAAAGAGGGAACAGAAAGAGCGAAGTCAAGAAAGCCCAGCTCCAGAACATTGTGGGCCTTAGCATCAAGAGCTGTGAACTGAAGCAGGAGGTCATGCACCCCTCATCCTGCAGTCCAACACACACTGCTCAGCACCCACATTTCACATGTGCCCAGGACACTACCACACTCCTTCACAGGGTCTGAGTCTTGGGCTCCTCATACACTCACCTTCAAACGCACCTCTCTGCAGCTTGCCAAGGGCTCCTTCTTCCAACCAGGAGATCAGCGCAGGCTTCATGCTGCACTGTCCTGCCCAAAGGAATGATTCATGGTTAGAGACAGGGAAGGGGACAGCAACCTTCCTCCTCTTGTGTATGATTCTGGGTCCCATATGAAAGTAGCTAAATCAAGCTTTCCTTCTGAATGTTGGTTATCACACAGAGGAGACCAGGTTCAATAAAAGTGTCCAACTTAGGGTGCAGGATAATACTGCAATGGGGCAATAATACAACTCTGGGCTCACAATGGGCCAATGTGGAGCCATCATGGCAAGCTCTGTAGTTCCCTGAGCTGTTCCTAAAGTGAGCACTGACCGCTATGCCAGAGGTAACTTCAAACACTGCCAAGTGTTTGAATGATGACAAGACTCCATAATGTCTTGAAATTAAGGGCTGGGGCTGTGAAATAATACAGCGGGTAGGGCTTCTGCCTTGTGATGTGATGAACAGGATTAGATCCATGGCATCCCATATGGTCCCCCAAGCCATTCAGGAGCGATTTCTGAGCTCAGAGCTAGAAGTAATCCCTGAGCACCGCTGGATGTGACCCCAAGACAATAAATAAATAAATAAATACATAAATAAATAAATAAATAAATAAATAAATAAATAAATAAATAAATAAATAACTTTGTAAGGGCTGGAGAGTTAGCACAAAGGTAGAACCTTTTTTTTTTTTTTGGTTTTTGGGCCACACCTTTTTGACGCTCAGGGGTTACTCCTGGCTATACACTCAGAAATCGCCCCTGGCTTGGGGAGACCATTTGGGACATGGGGGATCGAACTGCGGTCCGTCCTACACTAGCGATTGCAAGGCAGACACCTTATCTCTAGCGCCACCTTCCTGGCCCCAAGGTAGAACATTTTCCTTGCATGCAAACAATCCAGCCGAACCCGGTTTTAATTACCGGCATCCCATATGGTCTCCTGAGCCTTCCATGAGTAATTTCTGACCACAGAGCCAGTAGTAACCCCTGAGTCCCACCAGGTATGGAACAAAAGCCAAAATACATAAATAAATAGATAGATAAATAAATAGATAAATAAATAATAAAAATAACTGTGATACTCAAACTGAAGTTAGTTGTTAAAAGCAGAAGGACAGTGGTTCGAATCCCGGCATCCCATAAGGTCCCCGGAGCCTGTCCGGGATGATTTCTGATCGTAGAGCCAGGAATAATCCCTGAGCGCTGCCAAGTGTGCACACCCCCCCCCCGAAAAAAAAGGATGTCTTGTTTCTGAAAACACCTTCTCCTTTAAATGATTTAAATGAAAGGAACACTGATAGAAACACCTGACAACTAGTTAATCTTTTAATTTATATCAGAATTGACAATCGGGATCTAAGCTGGGAGTAAAAACTTTGAAATGTTTAGATTTAACCTTTTGAAGGTCGGATTGATAGTGTAGCGGTATGGTATTTGCCTTACAGCCAACACAGGTTGGACAGTGGCTCGAATCCCAGCCATTGAGCCTGCCAGGAGGAACTTCTGAGCACAGAGCCAGGAGTATCCCCTGAGCACCACTAGGCGTGTCCCAAAACCAAAAAAAAATTTTAATGTTTTGATCCCAGATAAACATTTGGATCAGAGACTCCTCTCTGTCTTCTTTAATTGGAGCTTATCTTTCAGAAGGTTTGTAACCCACAATGAAGACCCATGAATATATATAAAATATAAAATATATTATAAAATATAAAATATATAATATAAAAAATATATATATATACACACACATTGGCTTTAGGGTCACACCCAGCAGCGCTCAGGAGTTACTCCTGGCTCTGCGCTTAGCAATTGATCCTGGCAGGCTAGGCGGACCATATGAGATGCCGGGATTCGAACCACCATCCTTCTGCATTCAAGCCAAACTCCCTACTTCCACTCTATCTAGCAGGGCTAGATGAAAGCCTGAGTTCTGTTGGGTATACCCCAAAAAGAAACAACAAAAGAAAAGTAGGACCTGGGACACAGTATAATTAGGAAACATACTTTGAATATAGGAGCCTCAGGTTGATTGCCTGCATTACACCAGCCAAAGATGACAGGGAGGCGCTGATGTCTTGATACCCTAAATAACTCATGAGCAAAATGTAAGTCAAATTTGCTCGCAATCAAATAGGACTCATTGGGAATTGGGACATTGGTAGAGACGTTCGATCACTAGCACTCCAAGAGATCACGAATACTGGCAGGAGTAGTTCCTAAGTTCTGAGTACTCCCATGGATGGTCACGATCTTCCCCAAACTTACAAAATTTAAATGCCTTGAATTTGGGAGAATTGTAGGATGTACCCATAGTGGTTCGGGCAGAAATCTAGCCCTAGGTTCAAGAATAATTCCTGGAGGCTTATAAGATCAATGTGCAGCCTGGATCAAACCAGGTGCACAGAGGCCAAGCCAAACACCATACACAATGCAATATCTCTTAGCACTGTGGAATGACATTTACAATTACTGAATTAGATTCCTCTAAGATAGAAAGTCAGACCTGGGAGGTTAAGTCAATGTGGAGGGGCTTGACTTTGGGGAACTGCAAAGTCAGGTCCCCTATTGAATGCAGATACCTGACTGATATTTGATTCTCTGCAAGGGACTGTTTAACAGATACACCAGGGAAGCTCTTACCTATGTCCAACAGGTGCTGGTAGATCTCCAGCATCACATCTCTGTAGAGTTTCTGATGAGAGGCATCCAGGTACAGCCACTCTGCTGGGGAGAAGATCACAGCCACATCGGGGAAGGTCACCATGTCCTGAGGCAGCACACACAGGAGGGGTCAGGGCCCAAGCTCACCCAAGTTCTAGGAGTAGAGAAGGAACCTCCTGTTTCCATAAAGAGACTCAAGTCCTCTATCTCTACTCTCAGAAGGAACCAGCCTCAAAGCCAATATGTAAACAGGCACCTCTAAATAGCCTGGGTGACAGGCTCTAGAAATCCCTATAGTTCAGCCAACAGACATTCAAAACAGAGCCAGAGGTTTCCAGACAGGGTTGATCCAAGGTCAATATCTGGTTTAGAATTGGGTCGTCTAATGTTGTCAGGAATAACTCCTCCTTGGTGCAGAGTCAAGAATAAGCCGAGTATTGCAAAATGGGATAAAATTCTAATCTGTCTGAAATAGAACAGCACAAAAAAATTATAACTAATGCCCATAGGGAACTACACTCACAGGAAAGGACCCAGCAACATAGTTTCTAGGATGTCAGAAAATTCTTCACCCAGAGTTTCGACTTAGGAACCCGGGATGTGTGCCAGACCTCTGTGTATGGACCTAAATGAAGACAGTGAGAAGACAAGTGCTCAGGCATCAGCCGACCATCTGGGAGCTTAAGTAAAATGCAAATGTGCTGAACCTAGGAAACAGCCAGGAGGGAACTTGCCTTGCACTTGGCTGGCCCAGAGAGAACCCCAGACTCCTCTTATGATCCATCACACAGAGTAGAAAGGACACCTGAGAGCAGAGTCAGGAGAATCCCCTACTGGCTGTGGTGCCAGAAATAAAAATTAGTAATTGAGCTGAACCCAGATGAGGCAGAAATAATGCTTTAAAACAGAAATCCGGCACTCAAGGATTTCATTAGCAACATGATAGGAGTCCATATTACCAGGAGATCAAAGCTGGACCCCAGGGCCCCATAGAGTCTGAGATCTGCTAAGGGTGACCCAAGAGCATTGATTCAGTGGCCAGGCCTGTGCACCATTGAGTGTGGCCCTCAAACCAAACAAAGCAAACTAGGACTAAAGAGGCCTCAAATACAGTGTGCAGCACCTTGACCGGAAGTCAAACCCTGACACTGGGGTGCTGCACACTCCTGTCCTCCCACCCCGTCCTTCTCTAAGCTCATAATCTGCCCCTACCTGGGAACAGGATTTCAAACGGTGCAGTTCCATCTTCACTTGTCTATATTGTTCATAAGGAGTAGCAGCAAGGCCGTTGTCACAAATCTCTGTAAGATGATATTGCTGTGAGCACCAGAGAGAAGCCCTGACTGGAAGTGCCTACGCCTGATGGGCCGCAACTCTGAGCACTGGCAAGACCCACATGAACACACAAAGATAAAAACTCCTTTCTTGGGATCGGAGTGATAGCACAGGGGTAGGGCATTTGACTTGCATGCGGTCAACTCAGGAAGGACCCAGGTTCGATCCCTGACATCTAAAAGGGTTCCCTGAGTGCTGCCAGGAATGATTTCTGAGAGCAGAGCCAGGGCTAACTCCTGTGTGCAGCAGGGTATGACCCCAAAACAAAACAAAACAAAAAAATATCTCCTTTCTGTCCAAGGAAACAGAATGGGGTTGGGATCAGGGTGTGAATAGGACAGGAGTGCTGGCCTTGCTCTACAGCGAGGAACTGTAGTCCAGAGCCCCTGGGAGCCCAGGACAGGGGCAGACTCCAGGACAGAGGTACAGTAATTCAGTCCCCTTGAAGCCAGCACCAGAAAAGTCACTTGCACCCAGTCTGGTAGTGCTCTGCTACAACACTCAGGGTACAAACCCTCTGCGGCTCACCTACCATATGGTACCCCCACCAGTTCTAGGACCAAGCTTTGTGCAGAGTAGGACTAAGCATTGGATTTGAGGGGCTTTTTCCTTTAGTGCAGAGATAGAAGAAAGTCCTCACCAGTGTCTCAGTGCACCCATGAACTGTTTGATATTGTTCTTTAATTCCTGTGGATTCCTCAGGATCTTCTTGATGGACAGAAGAGACTGAGAAAGAGGTGAGTCAAGCCTGAGGGAGGTGCTTACATTGTGGTCAAGGTGTATTAAATATACCCCAAGATGAACTTGATGCTGAAGCACGTGATTCAGGTAGAATGCGGGTTTGAACAATTGAATGCAAGTAATTTTAGATATGACAGTGAGAGGGGCCAGAGCGATAGCATGGAAGTAGAGCATTTGCCTTGCATACAGAAGGACAGTGGTTCAAATCTTGGCATCTCACATGGTCCCCTGAGACTGCCAGGAGCGATTTCTGAGCATAGAGCTAGGAGTAACCCCTGTGCGCTGCTAGGTCTGACCTATAAACATCCTCCCCCGCCAAGAAAAAGAAATGACAGTAAGGCTGGAGAGAGACCACAGTGGTGAACGTTTCTGTTCCACTAATTCAGTGAATAAGTTCAGAAGTGTAACCCTATCTCTCAGCTGAACAAAAAACACCATTTGGAAACAAACAAAATACACATCCACGTTTGAGGTTTGATTATAGTTCAATTTGGGGACTATGAGTATATAATTTAAGGCCAGGTGGGATCCACAAACAAAAAGGAAACGACCATATGTGAATTTTAATACATCAGTAAAGTCAGAGCTGTAGGACAGCAAGGAAGGTCCAGTTAGAAATTAATCCCAGATCCAAAATGGGTCCAACACCAGAGGAACCCTTGAGTGTGGCAGGTATCACTCCAAAACAAAAAGAAATCTCACTCTAGGCATGTTCTTCCCAAATATCAATGAGCTGACTTTATTTTTTTTTTCAGTTTTTCTATACTAGGGGTTCCCACCAGGCAGTGCTCTGGTTTACTCTGCCTTTGTGCTCCCTGATCATAATTGGTGTGACTTGGGGTCCATGTATGGTGCAGAATGAGAACCATGTTTCCATCTCCACACGCGGTAAGAAGAAACCTTACTAGAATACACATCCAATTCACAATGAGCCAGCTGAAACACTTGGCCTAATATTATATCAATCAAAATCACTGTATCTCTTCCCTCCCTAAACCATTTCCCACACTAATCACAGAATTTCTTGGCTCTGAAAAATAATATTAAGACCTTTCAAGTACCCAAATCATTGAACTGACTTTTGAACATGAGATACTAACGGGTGACTTCTCGTGATAGGCTCTGGATACTCCCGCCAGTGCAGAGAACATCGATGTGGTAAAAGAGCTGGCTTAAAGGGCCCCATTGTAGAAGTCCAATGTGTTTCTACCACTGAGCTATCCTGCAACTGAATAAAAATATTGATTTGGGGGGCCGGGCAGTGGCGCTAGAGTTAAGGTGCTTGCCTTGCCTGCGCTAGCCTTGGATGGACAGCGGTTCGATCCCCCGGTTACCCATATGGTCCCCCAAGCCAGGAGCGACTTCTGAGCGCATAGACAGGAGTAACCCCTGAGAATCACTGGGTGTGGCCCAAAAACCAAAAAAAAATATATATATATATGTATATTGATTTGGAATTTGCAAATCTTATCAAGTCACTCCTCTTTGGAGATCTCTTTCCAAAAGAAATTTGTAGGAAGGTGGAATTCCGAAGTGCTGGTCTGCATACTAAAACCAACCCAAACATGCAATGTAAAAATTTGTTGATAGGCTAGGAAAATGCAAAATGGGGAGGGCTTTGCTTTGCATGCAGCTGGTTCAGGTTAGGTCTCTGATATCCCTTACGTCCCCTTCCCCAGTCAGAAAAATTTTCTGAGCAAAGAGCAAGGAGTAACCCGAGCACTGCCAGGATTGATCAAAAAACCACAAGAAATTTAACTGAGTGCAAGGCTGGAGAGATAGCACAGCAGTAGGGCATTTGCCTTGCCGACCTGGGATTGGCCTGGCTTTACTTTCCAGATTCCCATATGGTCCCGTGAGACTGTCAGAAGTGATTTCCAAGCACAGAGCCAAGAGTAACCCCTGAGCATCACAAGCAAAAAAAAAAAAAAAAAAAACTGAATAGAAACTGTTCAAAGAGACACTTTTATAATGATAGTATGGGCTCACTCATCACCAATTTTTAAAAGTACTAAAAAAAATTTGAGTGGGTCAAGAAAAGAAACAACAGGGAAGGTATTTTGAATGTGCTGACCTGACATCAATGACCTGTCATTCTGTGACTCCCATAGCCGGCGAGAAATAATTTCTGAGCACAGAGCCAGGAGTAGCACCTGAGACTGCAGTTGTGGCCAAAAACCAAACACACAAAAAAATGAGTTGAATGAAACCTGGTTGAATAGGCCACGAAGTGACTATATATTGGTTGTTGTTTTCAGATTCTAACAGCCTAAAGAATAGGGAAATCATGGGGCTGGAGCAGTGGTGCTAGCAATAAGGCGTCTGCCTTGTAAGTGCTAACCTAAAATGGACTGCGGTTCAATTACCCAGCATCACTACCCAGGAAGGAGCAATTTCTTTCCTTTTTTTTTTTTTTTTTTTTGGTTTCTCAGTTACACGTGTCTGCTTTCAGTGGTTACTCCTGGCTCTAAGCTCAGAAATCACTCCAGGCAGCTCCGGGGAACATATGGTATGCCGGGATTCGAAGCACTGTCCTTCTGCATGCAAGGCAAATGCCTTACCTTCATGCTAACTCTCCGGCCTCCAGGAGCAATTTCTAAGCACAAAGCCAGGAGTAACCCCTGAGTGTCATTGGGTGTAGTCTAAAAACGAACAAAATAAAAAGAATAGGGAAAACAGATTAAGAGAATCAAAATGAGGAATATAAAAATATCCACATTAGGGTTCTGCTGAGCTAACACTTCTGCAATTTAAACATACAAATCAAAAATATATTTGTATGTGCAAAGTGACAGCACAGTGGTGGGGCTTTTGCCTTGCATGCTGACAATACAAGAAGGACCCAGTTCCATTGCTAGAATTGCATATGGTTCCAAGCCTGCCATGAGTGATTTCTGAATGCAAGTAACCCCTGAGGATCCTGAGAGTGACCCAAGAAACAAACAAAAATTCCTAGTAGGACTGAGATTTATGACAGCTTGGGAGGGATTGACCTTGCAAGTGGCTGAACTGAATTCAATATGTGGCATCACACATACTACCCACAGCACTGCCAGGAGTAATACCTGAGAATAAAGATAAGAGTAATCCACAACAATCACTGGTTACTCCCAAAAGAAAAAATATTTTTCTTAGTATTCCTAAGAAGTGGCATTTACATTGAAGGAGTGTACCCAGGTTCAATCACAGCTATCACATACTGTTCTGAGTGCACCAGAATTGGTTGAGAAGCACAGGATCAGGAGCAACCAAGAACACCCAGCAAGGCCATCTCAAGAAAAGAGAGAGAAAAAAATACTTGGGGAATCGCTGAAAATAATCTAATGGCTAAGACAACTATGTGGAAACAGAACAGAGAGGCGTCCAATTGCCACTGAGAAAGGAATCTCAACATGCGGTTGTAGAGCTTAGTCTGAGAACATAGAAGAAGGATGAAAGTCAGAAGCGCAGGATCGGTTATAAATATCGACAGGCAGGAGAGCAGAAAGAGCAAAGTCAAGAAAGTCAAGCTCCAATCATTGTGGGCCTTAGTATCAAGAGCTGAGAACTTTAGCAAGAGAGGTCCCGTATGGCAGATCCAGGACTCCCATACACACTGCTCAGTCAGGACACTACCACACTCCTCCACAGGATCTGACCCTGGGCCTTGTTCGACAATTACCTCCACACATGCCTCTCTGCAAACTGCCAAGGATTCCTTGTTGTTCCAACCAGGAGGTCAGCAGAGGCTTCACACTGGATTGTCCTGTCCAGAGGAATGATTCATGGTTAGAGACATTCATGGTTGATTCCGGAGTGTGCGGAGCCAGATGGAAGTCTAAATTGTGTTGGGTGTACCCCAAAAGAAACCGTCAAATTACACAGCACAGCCTGGAACAAGTATCATTGAAAAACGTCCTTTGTGAACAGGAGCCTCAGGTTTGATCCCACACATTACATCAGCAAAGAAGATCAGAAGGCATGAATATCATGTGGGCCGAAACAACTGATGGACAACACTTAAGTCAAACATGCTGTTATAAATGTTGGACTTACTAGGCGTTGGGACACTAGCACAGAGCAGCAGATCCAGGTGTGATCATTAGCAACCCAAGTGATCACTGAATAATGCCAGAAGTAATCCCTAAGCTCAGTGGCTTTACTAAGCTTGGAGTACTCCCAAGTGTGGTCAAGAGCTTCCCCAATCTTACAAAAAATTAAATGGGGATGGGGAGAGGAGTGATAGACCAGAGTGAGGGTGTTTGCCTTGCAAGTGGCTAACCCAGGTTCAATTCCCAACATCCACATAGTCCCTTGACCCTGCCAGGAGCAATTTCTGAGCACAGAGTTAGGAGTGACCCATGAGTGCCTAAAATCCTAAATAAATGTTAATAAAATTTAAATGGTTTGCATTTGAGAAAATTGTGGCACAGTGGTCAGGGTTGACTCTTAGCTCTGAGCTCCAGAATAATCCTTGAAAATTCATTAGATCAGTCTGCAGCCTGTATTAAACCTGGTTCACGGAGGTCAAGGAAAATGCCCAAACAATGTTTTATTTCTCAGTACTGTAAAATGAATTTAAAATTATATAATTAGGGGTCAGAGAGATAGAATGTAGGTAGGGCTTTTGCTTTGCCTGCAGAAGGATGGTGCTTCGAATTCCGGCATCCCATATGGTTCCCCGAGCCTGCCAAGAACGATTTCTGAGTGTAGAGCCAGGAGCAACCCCTGTGCTCTGCCGGGTGTGACCCCAAAAAACAAACTAATAAATAAAATATAAATAAAATTACATAATTAGGGGGCAGCAAGATGGCACAGTACTAAGGGCACTTGCCTTGCATGGGGCTGCTCAGGAAGAACAGTGGTTTGATCCCCAATCATCTCATAAGGACCCAAAGTCAAGAGAGATTTCTGAGCGCATAGCCAGGCATAACCCCTGAGCATCACTGGGTGTGGCCCCAAAACATGTGAAATAATGTCAAAAAATAAAAATAACATTACATAATTAGACTCCTCTAAGATATAAAATTGGTATTGGGAGTGTAAAACAATGAGATAGGCCTTCACTTTGGGTAACTACAAGTCCAGTCCCTATAGAACCCAGATCTCTGACTGGTATGTGATTGGCCCAAAAGGTCTGTTCCTCACAGTTGCCTCAGGGCGGCTCTTACCAATGGCCCGCAGGTGCTGGTAGGTCTCCAGCATCACATCTCTATAGAATTTCCTCTGAGAGCTGTCCAGGTACAGCCACTCATCTGGGGAGAAGCTCACGGCCACATCAAAAAAGGTCACTGTGTCCTGAGCCAGCACACAGCAGGGTAAAGGCTCAGGCTCACACAGTCCCTGAATGTAAAGAAGGGAAACCCCCATATCCCAAAGGGAAGAAGTTCCTCTGCTCTCTCCACTAGGAAGAACCAGTCTCAAAGTCAATATGTCAATAGGCACTTCTGATGACAGGCTCCAGAAATTCCTGAGCATCAGCCAACATAATGTGAGGACAATCCTCAAGTAGGTTCTTGGAAATAGTGGCATGAGCCAATGTGCAGTATCACTAGGTCCACTGAATATTTGCCATTTCCCAGAATGCTACACACACAGCAGTCTAAATCTTCTCCTAAAGCCCATCTCTTCTCTTGGTAGTAGGGAAAGAAGTAAAATTCAAGGGTCACTTTGTGAGTCACGCCTGTGCTTTACCAAATCAGCACAGTTACATCCAAGAAAGTGCCTCCTTGAGCACATAGAAATGATCTGACTCCCAATCTCTATGACTTTTCAAATGACCCTTGGCTTACATTTCCCTACTAGATCCATAAGCCATGGAACTGCAGGCTTTGTAAGTGCAATGTATGAAAAAGGAGGAGGCGAGCTCTTCAGAGTGAAGAACTAAACTGCATGGAATGATCAAATGGGTGGAGAAACAGAGCCAGAGGTTTCAGACAAGGCCAACCCAGGGTCAATCCCTGGTATAATCTTGGGTTCCCTCACGTTATCAGGAGTAAAGTAATTCCTTGGTGTAGAGCCCAGATGAAGCCCTGAGTATAGCAACATGGAAGAAAAAAAAATCTATAAAAAAGAAGCTGAAGTAGCACAGCAGAAAGAAATTAAAACCAAAACCCAAAGGGAAGTGCACATGCAGGAAAAGACCTAGCCACAGAATTTCCAGTAAGGCAAAAAATTCTTCACCCAGATTTTAGAAAATTAGGCAACCTGGGGAGCATACTAGACCCCATTGAGCATCCTGAGTGAAAAGAGAGAGAAAACAAGTGCGCCTGTATTGGCCTGCATCTAGGAACTGGAGGAAAACACAAATCAAGGCTTACCTAGGACGGATCACTGTTTGAACCCCAGGCATCTCATATGGTCTCCCAAGCCAGGAGCAATTTCTGAGCACATAGCCAGGAGTAATCCCTGAGCATCACTGGCTATGCCCAAAAACAAAACAGAGAACTTTGAGCTAAACCTACAGAACGGCCAGAAGGGCACTTGCCTTGTACTTGGCTGGCCCAGAGAGAACCTCGCACTCCCCATATGATTCATTCTGCAGATTACGAGGGACAGAGCCAAGAAACCCCCTATTGGCTCTGGAGCCAGTACTAAAAATCAGTAATATATCTGATCCCTGATAAGGTAGGCATGAAGATTTAGGGTAGAAATCTTGAGATCAAGGATTTCCTTAACAACATATTACCAGTACATATTTTATGAACTCCAGAACCCCCATAGGGTCTGAGACCTGCCAGTGGTGACCCAGGAACACTGTTTCAAGAGTCAAGTCTGAACATACTGGGGACCATTAAACCAAACACAGCAAACAAGGACAAAAGTAGCCTCAAATCACAGAGTCCAGAAGCCATGCCAGGGGCCACAGCTTGACAATGTGGGGGCTAAACACTCCTGTCCCCCACCCTGTCCTTCCTTATGCTCACTCTCTGCACCTACCTGGGAACTGGACTTCCCATGGTGCAGATCCATCTTCCCTAGTATGTATTATTTCAGAAGAGCAGCAGAAAGGCAATTTGCATGAATCCCTGTAAGAGAGACACGGTTGTGAGCACTGCAGAGGAAGAAAACCCCTGCCCTGACAGGAAGAGCCTGTAAGGCCAATAATGCCAGTTGGGCCGCACCTCTGGGCACCAGCTCAGGTCCATGTGAACACACACAGACAGAAAGTCCTTTCTCTCCTAGAAAACAGAATGGGGATGAGATCAGGATGTGTACAGGATAGGAACATTGGTCTTGCTCTACAGGGAGGAACTGCATCCCTGAGTCCCTGGGAATCTAGGGCAGGAGCTGACTTGGAGGCAGAAGTTCAGTACATCACTGCCTCCTGCAAACTGGCAGTAAAATGGTGAGTTGCACTCAGCCTGGAAGTGCCTCTGCCAGTGTATTCAGCACTTGCTGCCATATGGTTTCCACACACACACTGCTACCACAGATATTTATGCAATGTAGGACTATGAGGAATTAAAGGAAGTAAGAAAATTAATTAATTAATTCTCACAATCTTTACATAAGACCCGACTGCAACATGATTTCTTCCAGGAATAGTATGGTGTCAGATGTTAAGCTCAAACCTTCCTCAAAAACTATACATTACATCATTTTTAGTCAATATGAACATTCTTATGAATAAGGTGTACGAAGACAATGTAGGCCTTTCCATGTCACCCGCATGAAAGAATTCTCTCTACTTTAAACTTTTTTCTTTAATTTATATTTTGGGCCACCCCTGAGGTGCTCAGAGGGTTATTCCTGGCTCAGTATTCAGAAATCACTTCTGCAGGGCATGGGGAACCCTATACAGTGTCAGGGACCAATGATGGGTCAGTGGTGTGCAAGGATCCAGTTGTACTACAGAGCAACCCATGTAGAAAAAAAGGTGTCATAGTAGGGGCAGGAGAGATAGCATGCAGGCAGGGCGTTTGCTTTGCCTGCAAAAGGACAGTGGTTTGAAACCCAGCATCCATTATGGTCCCCAAGCCTGCCAGGAGTGATTTCTGAGCATAGAGTAGGAGTAACCCCTTAGCACTGCTGGGTGTAACCCAAAAGCCTCCCCCCGAAGTGTCATAGTAATGAAATGAATGGAATCAAAGTTTAGAACAGGGGTCTCAAACTCAATTTACCTGGGGGCCGCAGGAGGTAAAGTCGGGGTGAGACAGGGCCGCATAAGTGATTTCACAAAAAAAAAAAAAATTAATAAATAAGCGAATAATCGCGAATACTGCAATATTTGAAGGCCTTGCGGGCCACAGAATGTTGTAAGGAGGGCCGCAGGGCCCGCGGGCCGCGAGTTTGAGGCCAATGGTTTAGAAGCAAACAGGCAGGGAGGCATCCCAGGACAGTAAAATCTTGAAATCCACTAAAAACAAAGGGTTTGGGAACACATGGACCTGAGGCCACTGCAGGCCAAAAGAAGGCTGCACCCTCCCCTCTCAGAGCAGGAATGGAGGCCAAGGGCTGAATGTCAAAGACCTTCAACTACCCCCACCCCGCTCCTGGCAACCACCCTAGCAACAGGACAGTTAACCAAGTTGGAAAGCCTAGGGGTGGGGTGGGGTGGGGAGAACTCGTAGAAAAGCCTCTTGGAACAAAGGACCATTGCCTGGGGCCAGGGTGGCAGCATCTCCCTCGGACCTCCAGTTTCAAACATTCCCTGTGGAAAGTGTCTCAGGGGAGCTCTTTCTCAGATGTGGAGCCACATCTTGCCATACTCAGGGCTGGCCAGAGCTCAGCAGTCAGAAGATTCTGCCAAGCCAGACTTTCCTGCACAGCTGGAGTCCCGGATCCCCCAATCACTCCCCAGGAGCCAGATCTGGAGAGAGTGAAGGGGGCAGATTCCCTCCAGGACCGCCGCCTCTTCCCCCAACTCCTAGGAGGCACTTGGGGTCTCCCGGCACCACTCGGGCAGTTCTTTCCTTAGTCGAGTCTGAAAATTCCCGCCTGGGCTCGTTCTAGCCCGTGATCTCCCTCGACCGCCCGCTTCCCCGCCGCCTCCCGCATCTCGATCATCGTGGAGTGTCGGTACCGAACCCCGCTCACCCACTTGCAAAGCCGAGCGTCCTTGGCGGCCGATCCCCCCAACCCCCACTCGCCTCTTTCTAGGCCTCTTCTCTCTAAGAGACGATCCGGATCATCACAGGAACAAACGCAACAAGATCCAACCTCCGCGCTCCCGGTCGGTCCCACCTCTGGGCGCCACCGCTTCCCCAATTTCCTGGGCGCCCCCGCCGCTCACCTGGCTGTGACTTGGGCTCCACGCGCTCAGAGCGGCCGATCGTCCCTCCAGACCCCTCGTCCACGGGACCCGGTCTGGCCAGAGCAGAGAGGCAGCTCAAGGGACCGAACCGGGAAGGGGATGCGAAGGACGCTGCGGGCTAGATGACATCACAGCTACTCCCGCCGACCTCTTAAAGGGACATCCTGGGCTTGGCTGCAGCCATTCCTTTTCCCAAAGATTTGAACTCTGGGTCCACAGAGATAGCATGGAGGTATGGCGCTGGTCTTGCATGCAGAGGGACGGTGGTTCGAATCCCCTGAGCCTGCCAGGAGCGATTTCTGAGCATAGAGGAGGGAGTAACCCCTGAGCACTGCCTGATGTGACCCCCCAAAAATATTATTTTACTCAGCTTTTATTGAAATTATGCCTCTGAATGGGCATTGCCCATATACCCCTAAACCATTGACCATCTACACAAACAACCAGAATTGTCTACAACATCTCCAGAAGCAAACCTCTACCAGGAAACACCCTGCCGCTACCCTGGCATTGACTTACGCCAAGGAGTGTTCTCTTAATACCCAAAAGGCTCAGTAACCCCAACAACCTGCGTGCAGGGCAGGACACTCCACATCTAATGGTGTGGTGAAACGAGACTACCTTCCACATCAGCCTGACTTCGATGAAGGAAATGCACAGAAACCAGAATCTTTAACTACAGAGACCTGACACCAGCAACAGTTAATATGCGAAAATGTTTCACCAGAACCAAGAGAATGACTCAGGGGTTGGGCAGCCTGGTATGCTTGAAGCCTAGATTTGGTCTTATGCCAGAAAACTTCAGGGATAATCTATCCTTATATTTAGGCCAAGGCTATTTTTCTTCCATTTCCCCCATATTTTGCTGGGCCTATGCAAACAATTGCCACCCTCACACTGTTATTACTGTATTTTTTGTAAACTCTTATCCCTTTTTTTTTTGTTTTGTTTTTGGGCCACTTCCAGCGGTGCTCAGGGGTTACTCCTGGCTATTTGCTCAGAAATAGCTCCTGACAGGCACAGGGGACCATATGGGACACCAGGATTTGAACCAACCACCTTAGGTCCTGGGTTGGCTGCTTACAAGGGAAATGCCGCTGTGCTATTTCTCCACCCCCCTTTTTTTGTTTGTTTTTGTTTTTGGGCCACACCCCCCGGTGCTCAGGGGTTACTCCTGGCTGTTTGCTCAGAAATAGCTCCTGGCAGGCATGGGGGACCATATGGGACACCGGGATTCGAACCGATGACCTTCTGCATGAAAGGCAAATGCCTTACCTCCATGCTATCTCTTCGGCCCCACTACCCCCCTTTTAAAAAAAAAAAAAGAAGAAGAAGAAGAAGAGCTTACTAAACTTTCTGCTGGACCTTTAATGCATTCGATTGTGTTTCAATAATTTTAAAAAAATATACTTGCTACTGAAGTTTTTCTTCTTTCGTTTTCTTCCATCGCTTTAGTTATTCTTTCAATTTTCTATTTTTTCAAATCATGTTGCTTTTGGTCTTCCTAAAACAAATGGATTATGATCAACTATGTAATGTAATTATGTCAACTATGTAATGTATTTTCTTTAACTGAATTAAATATAAAAATAAAATAAAATTATACATCTGATATTCAAAAGAATTTCAGTTTCCAAAGACTTAGGGAAATTGTGGCACTAGGGTTTCATAACATCAAAAAATAAACACACGTGCCTTCACTTGCACACTTCTTCCTGTGTTCACAAACCTATGTTCATCTTAAGTGTACATTGTGACAGAATGGGCAGCAATGGGCCACTGTAGCTCCTTCACAGCAAAACCTACTTTGAGCAGAGAGCTACCTCTCTTTCAAAGATCCATCTGGTGGGTGACAGCCGGAGCTTCTTAGCATTGGAACCCCAGGTTCCTTGGCTAGAGGTGACAACAAAGTGAGTAGGACTTTTCTAATATGATCACAGCACCATAAGCCATATGTTTAGGCAAAGTGTTCTTGAGAGGACTATCCCTGTGGCTGGGTCTCTGAATGTTTTTATGAAGAAGTGTATGAATAGATTTGGGAAAACGTATATCAGTTCATTGGAAAGATGGGAGAAATCCTGGGATTAAATGCTCTATAAATGGTAGGAATCCACTAATACCTTAATGTTACTGCAGGCCATCACCCATATCTCTATTTTATCAAGAAAATTAAAATTGCTTCACCCTTTTAGCAGTAAATCTCTGGATCGTATAGGATTGAGTCATATGATCCACTCCTAGGGACATACTCTAGGAACACAAAAACACAATACAAAAAAGCCTTCTGGGCCCGGAGAGATAGCACAGAGGCGTTTGCCTTGCAAACAGCCAAATCCAGGACCAAAGGTGGTTGGTTCGAATCCCGGTGTGCCATATGGTCCCCTGTGCATGCCAGGAGCTATTTCTGAGCAGACAGCAAGGAGTAACCCCTGAGCACCGCCGGGTATGGCCCAAAAACAAAAAGAAACAAAAACAAACAAACAAACAAAAAAAAAACAAAAAAAACGCCTTCTGCACATCTATTCATTGCAGCACTATATACAATAGACAGAATATGAAAACAACCAAGATACCCTTCAACAGATGAATGGTTAAAGAAACTGTGGTGTATATATACATGCAATGCAGCCATCAGAAGAGAGAAAGTCATGAATTTTTCCTATACATGGATGGACAGCTGCATTTTTGGCGTGGCCACAAAAACGAAAACAAATAGCAGGGAGATCCAACTGTTCACATGCATGGTCTAGTCCAGTGGTCGGCAACCTGAGACTTGCGAGCCACATCCGGATCTTTACACTTTTAATTTGGCTCTTCTGTGTGCCCGTGGCCGCTCCAGGAGTCAGGACTCCTCTCCTAGCCTCAGTCAGTGCGCGCCCCATGTGCAGCTCCGGTTGCAGGCTCCAAGAGTGTAAGATGATACCCAGTATCATCCCCAAACAAAGGTGTTTCCCCAAGGTCATCCTTTCTTAAACCTCTTCTTTGATTTGTAAAAGCCCACCGAAATGTATTTTTGTTTCTCTTTCTTGACCTGAAGCCTCCCGGTATTGGGAATTGGTTTTAATAAAGAAAGAGGTGTTCGGCCCGGAGAGATAGCACAGTGGCGTTTGCCTTGCAAGCAGCCGATCCAGGACCGAAGGTGGTTGGTTCGAATCCCGGTGTCCCATATGGTCCCCCGTGCCTGCCAGGAGCTATTTCTGAGCAGACAGCCAGGAGTAACCCCTGAGCATCGCCCGGTGTGGCCCAAAAACCAAAAAAAAAAAAAAAAAAAAAAAAAAAAAAAAGAGGTGTTCTAGCTTTTTGGGCTCAAGGCAGAAAGTACAAGGTAATAGGCCATGGACTCCATGATCATTCTTTCCTGGCTAGCTTGGGTTATTATTTCTTTCCTGCTACCCTGCTTCTTCAGACCAGGTTGGGTGGGGTTTAGAAATACAGTGCCTGGAGTGATCTTAAAACACGTATTTTATTTTGCACAAGTCTGGGCATTTTCCATGAAGGGATTCTCAATCCAGAGTTTTCTTTTCCATGGATTCTCAGGTTCAGAGAACTCATGAATAAATTGTGAGCTAATGCCCTTAAATGCTATTTTTCATATTGATTATGACTTTCTGCATAATATAAGTGCCAATCAGAAATTTTTTG
>NW_026060288.1:0-37839 GCF_024139225.1 Suncus etruscus | reverse complement strand
CAGGGGCTCTGGACTGCAGTTCCTCGCTGTAGAGCAAGGCCAGCACTCCTGTCCTATTCACACCCTGATCCCAACCCCATTCTGTTTCCTTGAACAGAAAGGAGATATTTTTTGTTTTGTTTTGTTTTGGGGTCACACCCTGCTGCGCACAGGAGTTAGCCCTGGCTCTGCTCTCAGAAATCATTCCTGGCAGCTCTCAGGGAACCCTTTTGGATATCAGGGATCGAACCTGGGTCCTTCCTGAGTTGACTGCATGCAAGTCAAATGTCCTACCCCTGTGCTATCACTCCGATCCCAAGAAAGGATTTTTTATCTTTGTGTGTTCATGTGCGTCTTGCCAGTGCTCAGAGTTGCGGCCCATCAGGCATAGGCACTTCCAATCAGGGCTTCTCTCTGGTGCTCACAGCAATATCATCTTACAGAGATTTGTGACAACGGCCTTGCTGCTGCTCTTTATGAACAATATAGACAAGTGAAGATGGAACTGCACCGTTTGAAATCCTGTTCCCAGGTAGGGGCAGATTATGAGCTTAGAGAAGGACGGGGTGGAAGGACAGGAGTGTGCAGCACCCCAGTGTCAGGGTTTGACTTCCGGTCAAGGTGCTGCACACTGTATTTGAGGCCTCTTTAGTCCTAGTTTGCTTTGTTTGGTTTGAGGGCCACACTCAATGGTGCACAGGCCTGGCCACTGAATCAATGCTTTTGGGTCACCCTTAGCAGATCTCAGACTCTATGGGGCCCTGGGGTCCAGCTTTGATCTCCTGGTAATATGGATTCCTACCATGTTACTAATGAAATCCTTGATCGCCGGATTTCTGTTTTAAAGCATCATTTCTGCCTCATCTGGGTTCAGCTCAATTACTAATTTTTATTTCTGGCACCACAGCCAGTAGGGGATTCTCCTGCCTCTCCTCTCAGGTGTCCTTTCTACTCTGTGTGATGGATCATAAGAGGAGTCTGGGGTTCTCTCTGGGCCAGCCAAGTGCAAGGCAAGTTCCCTCCTGGCTGTTTCCTAGGTTCAGCACATTTGCATTTTACTTAAGCTCCCAGATGGTCGGCTGATGCCTGGGCACTTGTCTTCTCACTGTCTTCATTTAGGTCCATACACAGAGGTCTGGCACACATCCCGGGTTCCTAAGTCAAAACTCTGGGTGAAGAATTTTCTGACATCCTAGAAACTATGTTGCTGGGTCCTTTCCTGTGAGTGTAGTTCCCTATGGGCATTAGTTACAATTTTTTTGTGCTGTTCTATTTCAGACTGTTTTGTTTTGATTAGAATTTTATCCCATTTTGCAATACTTGGCTTATTCTTGACTCTGCACCAAGGAGGAGTTATTCCTGACAACATTAGACGACCCAATCCTAAACCAGATATTGACCTTGGATCAACCCTGTCTGGAAACCTCTGGCTCTGTTTTGAATGTCTGTTGGCTGAACTATAGGGATTTCTACAGCCTGTCACCCAGGCTATTTAGAGGTGCCTGTTTACATATTGGCTTTGAGGCTGGTTCCTTCTGAGAGTAGAGATAGAGGACTTGAGTCACTTTATGGAAACAGGAGGTTCCTTCTCTACTCCTAGAACTTGGGTGAGCTTGGGCCCTGACCCCTCCTGTGTGTGCTGCCTCAGGACATGGTGACCTTCCCCGATGTGGCTGTGATCTTCTCCCCAGCAGAGTGGCTGTACCTGGATGCCTCTCATCAGAAACTCTACAGAGATATGATGCTGGAGATCTACCAGCACCTGTTGGACATAGGTAAGAGCTTCCCTGGTGTATCTGTTAAACAGTCCCTTGCAGAGAATCAAATATCAGTCAGGTATCTGCATTCAATAGGGGACCTGACTTTGCAGTTCCCCAAAGTCAAGCCCCTCCACATTGACTTAACCTCCCAGGTCTGACTTTCTATCTTAGAGGAATCTAATTCAGTAATTGTAAATGTCATTCCACAGTGCTAAGAGATATTGCATTGTGTATGGTGTTTGGCTTGGCCTCTGTGCACCTGGTTTGATCCAGGCTGCACATTAATCTTATAAGCCTCCAGGAATTATTCTTGAACCTAGGGCTAGATTTCTGCCCGAACCACTATGGGTACATCCTACAATTCTCCCAAATTCAAGGCATTTAAATTTTGTAAGTTTGGGGAAGATCGTGACCATCCATGGGAGTACTCAGAACTTAGGAACTACTCCTGCCAGTATTCGTGATCTCTTGGAGTGCTAGTGATCGAACGTCTCTACCAATGTCCCAATTCCCAATGAGTCCTATTTGATTGCAAGCAAATTTGACTTACATTTTGCTCATGAGTTGTTGTGTATGTAAATATTTTAGGGGATTACTATGTTGCTCACCCTAATCTGATTAGGTGATTGTGCCCTACCCTAGGGTGTGACCTGGCATTCTGCCCCCACCCTAGGGTAGGACCTGATTCTGCTTCCACCATTGGTTGGTATCTGATCCCACCATTGGGTGGGACCTGACTCTGGACTATAAGAGCAAGGGTCTGTGGAAGGCGAGGGGCTTTTTTGCTGGCTGGGACTGAATCTGAGTCTTTGGACTTCGGTTTTGTCCATCCGAATAAAGCAAATATTTCCACGAACCTGATTGTCTGCGAGCTGTTTACCCGTCGTTTCACCTCAGAACCGTGGGCTAGACAGGGTGGCAGACGCCTGCTCCGAGCTGGAAGAAAAGGGCATCATTCTCCATCCCTCCATCAGCCAACCTCTTCAGGGGCTGTCCTGCTACATAATGGCGCCCGAACAGGGACCTGAATCCTGGACCCTCAGAACTGTAAGTGAAATATTTCATTGGAAATTTCCTATGCTGACCATCAAATGGTTTCTGTGGTTAGTCATGTGGATTTTACCACCCTTAGTCTTACGCATTGGTGCTCTAGTATACAAGTGGATCATTCCAATTTGTTTAAAACTAATTGGTTTTGATCTAAGGACAATCACTGCAGTTGGATGGTGGTGGTCTATATTTCAAATGAAAAGTGTAGTGTCTCTAGCCATCATAGTTTGTGGAATTTCTGTGTTGACTAACATTATTATTATGAGCATAGTTATTTGCTGGTATTTAGGAAATAGAAAGTGTAGAAATGGTGAGGCTAAAACCAGTATAGATAATAAGGAAATTTGTCTGACGAAAACTCAGACCAAGGTGCAGGCTGACGAATCCAGCCCCACCATCAACAATATAGAAATTTTTGCTGGAAGAAAAACAACTAAGAATGTTAAGCCTGATTCTAGTGAATTGCTTGATAGTAGTGACTCAGATAATGATCTACCTCCAGCGCTAACTCCACGAAGTATGCCTCCTTCTAGTCACAAAATTGAATCGCAGAGCAGAGCAGATTCAAACGATGAACCACATGCTCGGTCTCAGAGCTCTATTCAGAGTAATTTTGCTAATCAGGCCTTATCCCCTATAGACGGGGTAAATGTTTCTAACTATGTACCCTATCAGATGGAAGAATTAGATCGGTTTAAAAGATCATGTAAAGAAAATGGGCCAAAATCGCCATACAGTGTGGAGTTATTAAGACTTTGGAGTCATAACTCATCTTGGACTTTGTATGATTTTAAAAGAATCGCTGAAATATGCCTGTCGTCTAAACAGCGAACTGAATGGGAAATGTACTATTCAGAAGGCGTAAAAGCTAAATTATATAGTCCGGATGGTATGAAAAAGCAAGTGGCAGGTGTTACTCTATCGTATGAATTATTGATGGCAGAAAATCAATTTGCAAATATTCAGACACAAGCAGCTTTACCTAAGGAAATCTTAAATTTAATCAGGGAGATTGCATTGTCAGCATGGGAAAAAATTGATTCTAACATCATTGGTAGAGGAAACTTTTTAAAAATTACCCAAGGCCCTTATGAGTCATTTGCAGAGTTTGTAGGTAAGATTAAAGATGCTCTGAAGTTACAGGTGGAAGATGAGGAGATTAGAAACTTCCTAGTAAAATCTTTGGCCTATCAGAATGCAAATTCAGCCTGTAGATTAGTATTGAATACATTAAATGAAAAGTCAGATCTGAATGATTACCTTTATGCCTGCCGGAATGTCTATGTGGAACCCCAACCCCCACCCCACTTAGACTCAGTACAAACCTTCCCAGTTACCAAGGGAACAATGCCTTACTCACCTCGGGGACAGAACACTTTCCGGAAACCAGGTCTTTGCCCAAAATGCAAAAGGGGTCGCCACTGGGCGAAAGATTGCAGATCCAGAAACCTCATTAATAATAACCTAAGTAGAGGTTTCAACACAGTCCCCAGGAGGCAAATCGCCTGCTACCATTGTGGAAAACAGGGACATATCAAAAGAAATTGTCGTCTCCTTATAAATTCAGCTCCCCAAGAACACACATACAAGATGCAGGGAAACGCCTACAGGGCCTCCCCCCAGGCCCTTCCAAATCAGGGGCAAAGTTCACAGACAATAATCCTTCCAAGCCCAGCCCAAGAAAATTCATCACGATAAGGGAATTAATCCACTCTACTTCAGGGAGTGCCGGATTAGACATATTATGCCCAGAGGACATTACAATTTACCCAGGAGCATGCCCTTACATGTTAGAAACTGGCATTGTAGGCCCGCCACCCCCAGATACCATGGGTTTGATTCTTGGCAGAAGTTCCCTCAACATAAAGGGTATATCAGTAATCACTGGTGTCATTGACTCAGATTCTATGGGAGAAATCATTGTAGTTATTACTGTACCAGTTACATGGACCTTTAAAAAAGGAGAAGCGATTGCCCAGATAGTAATAGTGCCTTATGTCAAATTTGGGACTTCAGATAAGACTAGAATTGGAGGTTTTGGAAGCACAGATCCTGGTGCTGCTCAAAACCCAATCGTGGCTCTGGTTACTAAATGTAAAGATGAACACCCAATGATCAAACTTCACTTGGAAGGCAAACCCTTTGATGGAATGATAGATACGGGTGCTCAGGTTACCGTAATTTCTGATAAAGAATGGCCAGAAAATTGGCCTCTTCAGGAAATCCCGTATTCCCTAGAAGGAATAGGAGGCCTGAGTTCCTGTCTGTTGAGTACGAGGACTATGCTATTTTACGGCCCAGAAAATCAAAAAGCAATAATCAGACCTCACGTGGGCCCATTTTCACCATCCCTGTGGGGCCGTGACCTACACAAACAGTGGAAAGCAGAATTCCACATCCCATTAGCTCCAGAAGAGCCCGAACCTTCTTTTGATTTAAAAACCAAAAATTTTTAGTGGGGGCCACTGCCGTAAAAACACCAGCACCAATAAAAATAAAATGGAAATCTGATGAACCAATTTGGACAGGTCAGTGGCCCCTTAAAACTGATAAATTAAAGGTGCTGACAGAATTAGTGGAGGAACAGCTAAGTTTAGGACATATTGAACCATCTTTTTCTCAATGGAATTCACCTATATTCACTATAAAAAAGAAATCCGGTAAATGGAGACTTTTGATGGATCTTAGAGCTATAAATTTATCCATGATACCTATGGGCAAATTGCAGACTGGTTTACCATCACCTGTAGTTATTCCAAAGGAATGGCCACTAATTATAATTGATCTGAAAGACTGCTTCTACCATATTCCTATCCACCCAGATGATAAAAAACGTTTTGCATTCTCAGTTCCTTCTCTCAATAATACCCATCCCTGCAGACGTTTCCAATGGACTGTTCTCCCCCAAGGCATGCTGAATTCCCCAACCATGTGTCAGTTTTTTGTAGATAAGGTTTTGAGCCCTGCTCGTGAAAAATTTCCTCAAGCCATGATATTTCATTATACAGATGATATCTTGCTCACAATGAACAACGAAACAGATTTACAGGAATTATACTCTTATGTTACTGACTGTTTACAAACATCAGGACTGAAAATAGCTTTAGAAAAAATACAGATAATGCCACCGTATCAATATTTGGGTTTTATTTTGGACCGGACGTCTATACGTCCACAAAAATTTTCTATCAAAAAAGAAAACCTCAGAACGCTTAATGATTTTCAGAGACTTTTAGGTGACGTAAATTGGCTCCGCCCTGCACTAGGAATCCCAAATGCAGAGTTATCTAATTTGTTTAAAACATTGGAGGGTGATCCTGCTTTAGATAGCCCGAGAAATTTAACAACAGCTGCCAAAAATGAATTGGACATCTTCTTGAGCAGATTACAAAAATCGTTTCTTTCAAGATTCATCCCAGGAGAAAAGGTATTACTGTTAATCTTCCCTACTATAGAAACCCCCACAGGGGCCTTGATGCAACAGTCAGGACCTTTGGAATGGGTGTATTTACATAACAAACAACCTCGCTCAGTTGTCCCCTACTTACAACTGATTTCAGAGATTATTATCAAGGCAAGACTCAGATCTATATCTTTACTAGGTTTTGATCCAGATATAATAGTTTTGCCAGTACCAAAAAAGGAAATTGAGTCAATATTGCCAATTAATGAATCTCTACAAAGGGCCCTCTCAGATTTCACAGGAGAAATATCCTCCCATTATCCAGCAGGAAAAATTTGGGACTTTTTAAAGAAAACTCAGTTTGTTATTTCTTCAATTGTTCGGGATTCCCCTATTCCCAATGCCAAGGTTTTTTACATTGATGGATCCCAAAATGGAAAAGGAGGAATAACTGGAGATAACATTAATATGACCATAGATACCAAATATAAATCTGCACAGAAAGTTGAATTAGCAACGTTAATTTACCTATTAGAAAATGTATCTGAAGCCATGAATATAGTTTCTGATTCTTTGTATGTGGTAAATTTATGTCATGTGATAGCCACTGCATCCCTTAATGCTAATAACCCGATCATACAGGACTTACTTAAACAATTACAGCAGCTTCTTCAAAAACGAACTGAGCCCATCTTCATCACACATATTAGAGCCCACTCAGGTCTTCCAGGACCTATGGCTCAAGGAAATAAAACTGCTGACTTGCTAGCAATGCCTATATTTAAATCACCTGTAGAGGAACATTCAGCCCTACACACAAATGCTCGCCGTTTACATGTGAATTACCAAATTCCATGGAGGCAAGCTAGAGAAATTGTAGAAAACTGCAATGTATGTGCACCGTTAACAAAAAAGACTCACATAGCAGGAGCAAACCCAAGAGGCTTACAATCTAACGAACTTTGGCAAATGGATATAACTCAAACAGATTTATTTCCAAGGAAACCTTATCTTCATGTTGTGGTGGACACTTATTCTCGGTTTATGTGGGCAATTCCCATGTCTTCTCAAAAATCTAAGGCTGCTTGTAGTTTTCTTTTACAATGTTTCTCTGTGATGGGTATTCCATATTCTATAAAAACTGATAATGGGCCAGCCTATGTTAGCAAAACTTTTGAATTTTTTTGTAAGGAATGGCAGATAAGACATCTCAGAGGAATTCCTTACAATTGTAGGGGACAGGCCATTGTAGAAAGGACTCACAGAACCTTAAAAACTCAATTGCAAAAAAATAGAAAAAGAGGTTTACCACCAACGGATTTGCTATCTTTGACTCTTATCACACTAAATTACTTTAACTTACCCCAAGGGGAAAGCTACACTGCAGCGGAAAGACATTTTAAAGAAGATATTCAGAGACAAGAAACAACCCATAAACCTATTTGGATCAAGGAGGATGAAAAATGGATAGCTGGCTATCTTCTCCTAAGAGGAAGGGGTTATGCCTATGTTTCTATAAATGATGACCCTCCCAAGAAATTTTGGGTTCCATTACGTCTTGTTAGAAATCGGGCTAGCACAAATGATCAGGTTCAGACTACAAACTCCCCTTCAAAGATAAAACAGAATACTTCAGACACTAACAGCAGTAATATTACTAAGGTCTCTGGGGCAGGGAACGATTTAGCTGTCACACACCATATAATGAGTGAGACTGATGGTAGTGATAAACCCTTACACTCCGAGATGCAAAAGAAAAGACAGGAACCTGTCTTAACTGGGCTCCAAAATATAGGAAACTCTTGCTACATGAACTCAATATTACAATGCTTGTATAATATTTCAGACTTAACTCAGTATTTTTATAAAGATCATTATAAAAATGATATTAACAAGAAAAATCCGATGGGGCATGAAGGTAAATTAGCCGAAGAATTTGGTCGGCTTATCAAAACCATGGGAAATGGATTTCATAGATATATTAACCCTGAAAGCTTCAAAGTAACAATTGGTTTACTTAATGACCAGTTTGCTGGACACAATCAGCAGGATCCTCACGAACTACTGATGTTCCTAATAGAGGGATTACATCAGGACTTGCTTACTGTAAATCTAATGACAGACAAAACTACACATCTCATGGGATATGAAAATTATGAACAATTTAGTCCAGAACACCAAAAGGCTCATAAATCTATTATTTATGATCTCTTTCAAGGACAATTCAAATCTATACTCCAGTGTCTCACTTGCCACCAAAAGTCTGAGGTTTATGAGACATTTGTTCATTTGTCTTTGGCTGTTACATCTACAGATAAATGTACATTACAGGAATGCCTCTCTGAATTTTTTAAGGAAGAAGAATTAAGAAATGACAACAAAGTTCTGTGCAACAGTTGCAAAAATAGAAGGGATTTTTCAAAGAAAACGTACTTATGGAAACTGCCACCAGTACTTATAATACACTTGAAACGTTTTGCTTTTGATGGCAAACAAATAAAAAAATTGCATACTTATGTAGATTTTCCTTTAGAAGACCTCAATTTAGAGGAATTCACTTCAGAGAATAAAAGCAAGATTAAGAAATACAACTTATCATCGGTGTCAAACCATTATGGTAAAGTTCACTATGGACACTGTACTTCATACTGTAAAATTGCTGCAAAACAACACTGGATAAATTTTGATGACAAGAAGATCAAAAAAGTCCCTAATACATTGGTGAAATCCACAGCAGCATACATCCTGTTTTATACTTCTTAGAGATCTACAATGAACACCAGATAATCATTTTACTTCCTTATCAGTTGCTATTAATGCTCTAGGATTCTTTCCACAGGCATGATCAATGAATATAGATTGAAAATCATGAATCCCCAATGTGTTTCCTTGTAGGATGGATTTATGTCTTAATTTCATTATTGCTTAATTTAGTCAAGGTTCACCTGAAAGAGAAATTTCTCATCATACTAATGTTGTTTTTCTTTCTAGGTATACTCATTTAACGACTTTCACTCTTTTTATTTTAACATCATTGCTTTATTTCCCTCAATTTAGGTGTTAAGACGCTGACATAATGATAATTTTAGGTGGACTTTCTTCACAGTGCTTCTTGCCTATGATTGATTATCATAAAGTTACTGTTATACAATAACTTTGTATATATACTGATATACACGTATAGTAGAGTTGTCCATGTTTGTATTATGCATGAAATTCTCTTTCAGATCTGCTAGGCAAAACCATAAAAAAAAAAAATTTTTTTTTGTGAATTTGAAATGATTTATCTAAACAATTGCCGGCTATTACATTTTAAGGAGCTTTTAATTGATTCAGCTGAATTCTCTTTTCTTTTGCTCTATTTTGGATCCTTTCCAACAAATATTTTTTAGTATGAGTGAGTGTTATGGCCATATTTTTGTGAAGTCTGTGTATGTATGTCTTGTTTAGTGTCTGTCTGTCCTGCATATTTTGTATATAGTTTCCTTTTTTCTAACTTTATCTCCCCCAAATTAGTCTTCCTTATCCTTCCTTCTCTCTTCCTAGTCCTTAACATTTTAATTTTCAGGATTTCACATGTGCAACCCATCTCCTTCACCCACAACTACAAGCTTCCTGATCTCGGCGGGAAGAAGAAATCCATGTCTGTTGGAGTTTTACACCATATATGCTGCAAACTTGTTGGAAATGAAGCCACCTGGGATTTGTGTCACAATGTAACACCAGAAAAAAGATCCATGGACAAGACCCACAGTCTCTGGATCCCAGTTAAACTGTGCTATCTGAATTTCTGGTTTTCCATCCACATACAAAATGCTATTGTTGACCGTTTCTACAATGGCTACCCCAAGATTGCACCGATCCCAAAGGAAATACAGAAGCCCAACCAACTTATGATGTAATGATGTAACGCTTGGGGATGCCCCAACACATGGATGACTGTACTGGCCTTCCTTCTTCATTCAGCTTGATGTTATCTCCTGTACAAGGCTTCAATCCGCTTTTCCAGACCCATCAAGTGTCTTCTGCCGGTCTTTTTGGAGTTCCAGACCCCTCATATTTACAGATTAGTATTGAACTCTGTAGAAATTACAGCTGTTGTTTTTCCTATAACTGTAATCCTTTGAAGTTATATTTGGTACTACACTTCTTTTGACTATCGTAATTAATGTTTTTCTATTTTAGTTTTTAATATTAGGAATCGATGTTGTATTACATTAAGGTTTTGCTTTCTTGCCTTTAGGTTTGTGAGTTAGATATTATTGTTTATAATTTCCCAAATGATATTTTTGTCTGTTCTCAGGGTTTTTTGCGTGGGCGCATCATAGGCAAAATACTAGGTTTATAGAAGGTTCCATCCATTTTGGATGGGCCCTCAAGTTGTTTATTTACACAGGGAGGGTCTCTGCCTTAAACATTTTGTTTTGGTTTGTGACTTAAGCTCCCATCTATAAATAGTCGACATCAATTTCAGACATCTTATGGACTTCAGACCGGATTAAGAACTTGGACTAAATTCAGATACCTATTGATCATCATTGCAGTGGCTCCCCACTGTGCAGAGGGTGTTTGTGCCACTTCTTCCAAAATAAAGGCCTAGTTCAATGCCCTCAAAGATGGGCTTTCTGGTCTACCTGAACTTGAATGAAAATGGAGCTGGAGAGATAGCATGGAGGTGAGGCATTGGCCTTTCATGCAGAAGGTCATTGGTTCAAATGCCGGTATCTGCCAGGAGCGATTTCTGAACGTGGAGTCAGGAGTAACTCCTGAGCACTGCCAGGTGTGACCCAAAAACCAACAACAACAACAACAAATAAAGAAAAGGTGCTTCTCCTTGCCTGCTACACAACCTTTCTGGTGTCTCTTCGAAAGATCTATGTACGTCTTAGATTTATCTTCTCAGGAGCTTGTAGTTGATTCCTTGATACATGTTTCTGGTTTTAGACACCCTGTGCTTAGGTTAGAAGTTTTTCTTTACATTTTCCTGTGATGCGCTTATGCAAACAGCCGCTCTTTTATTAGTGACTAATTTTTCTTTTAATAATTGTAGACAATATTGTTTGTTTACTAAAAACAAAAGGGGGAATTGTTGTGTATGTAAATATTTTAGGGGATTACTATGTTGCTCACCCTAATCTGATTAGGTGATTGTGCCCTACCCTAGGGTGTGACCTGGCATTCTGCCCCCACCCTAGGGTAGGACCTGATTCTGCTTCCACCATTGGTTGGTATCTGATCCCACCATTGGGTGGGACCTGACTCTGGACTATAAGAGCAAGGGTCTGTGGAAGGCGAGGGGCTTTTTTGCTGGCTGGGACTGAATCTGAGTCTTTGGACTTCGGTTTTGTCCATCCGAATAAAGCAAATATTTCCACGAACCTGATTGTCTGCGAGCTGTTTACCCGTCGTTTCACCTCAGAACCGTGGGCTAGACAGGGTGGCAGACGCCTGCTCCGAGCTGGAAGAAAAGGGCATCATTCTCCATCCCTCCATCAGCCAACCTCTTCAGGGGCTGTCCTGCTACAATGAGTTATTTAGGGTATCAAGACATCAGCGCCTCCCTGTCATCTTTGGCTGGTGTAATGCAGGCAATCAACCTGAGGCTCCTATATTCAAAGTATGTTTCCTAATTATACTGTGTCCCAGGTCCTACTTTTCTTTTGTTGTTTCTTTTTGGGGTATACCCAACAGAACTCAGGCTTTCATCTAGCCCTGCTAGATAGAGTGGAAGTAGGGAGTTTGGCTTGAATGCAGAAGGATGGTGGTTCGAATCCCGGCATCTCATATGGTCCGCCTAGCCTGCCAGGATCAATTGCTAAGCGCAGAGCCAGGAGTAACTCCTGAGCGCTGCTGGGTGTGACCCTAAAGCCAATGTGTGTGTGTATATATATTTTTTATATTATATATTTTATATTTTATAATATATATTTTATATTTTATATATATATTCATGGGTCTTCATTGTGGGTTACAAACCTTCTGAAAGATAAGCTCCAATTAAAGAGGACAGAGAGGAGTCTCTGATCCAAATGTTTATCTGGGATCAAAACAGTAAAATTTTTTTTTGGTTTTGGGACACGCCTAGTGGTGCTCCGGGGATACTCCTGGCTCTGTGCTCAGAAGTTCCTCCTGGCAGGCTCAATGGCTGGGATTCGAGCCACTGTTCAACCTGTGTTGGCTGTAAGGCAAATACCATACTATCAATACACTATCAATCCGACCTTCAAAAGGTTAAATCTAAACATTTCAAAGTTTTTACTCCCAGCTTAGATCCCGATTGTCAATTCTGATATAAATTAAAAGATTAACTAGTTGTCAGGTGTTTCTATCAGTGTTCCTTTCATTTAAATCATTTAAAGAAGGGTGTTTTCAGAAACAAGACATCCTTTTTTTTCGGGGAGGGGGTGCACACTTGGCAGCGCTCAGGGATTATTCCTGGCTCTACGCTCAGAAATCATCCCGGACAGGCTCCAGGGACCTTATGGGATGCCGGGATTCGAACCACTGTCCTTCTGCTTTTAACAACTAACTTCAGTTTGAGTATCACAGTTATTTTTATTATTTATTTATTTATCTATTTATTTATCTATCTATTTATTTATGTATTTTGGCTTTTGTTCCATACCTGGTGGGACTCAGGGGTTACTACTGGCTCTGTGGTCAGAAATTACCCATGGAAGGCTCAGGAGACCATATGGGATGCCGGTAGTTAAAACCGGGTTCAGCCGGATTGTTTGCCTGCAAGGAAAATGTTCTACCTTGGGGCCAGGAAGGTGGCGCTAGAGGTAAGGTGTCTGCCTTGCAATCGCTAGTGTAGGATGGACCGCAGTTCGATCCCCCATGTCCCAAATGGTCTCCCCAAGCCAGGGGCAATTTCTGAGTGTATAGCCAGGAGTAACCCCTGAGCGTCAAAAAGATATGGCCCAAAAACCAAAAAAAAAAAAAAAAGTTTCTACCTTTGTGCTAACTCTCCAGCCCTTACAAAGTTATTTTATTTATTTATTTATTTATTTATTTATTTATTTATTTATTTATTTATTTATGTATTTATTTATTGTCTTGGGGTCACATCCAGCGGTGCTCAGGGATTACTTCTAGCTCTGAGCTCAGAAACCGCTCCTGAATGGCTTGGGGGACCATATGGGATGCCATGGATCTAATCCTGTTCATCACATCACAAGGCAGAAGCCCTACCCGCTGTATTATTTCACAGCCCCAGCCCTTAATTTCAAGACATTATGGAGTCTTGTCATCCTGGCAGTGTTTGAAGTTACCTCCGGCATAGCGGTCAGTGCTCACTTTAGGAACAGCTCAGGGAACTACAGAGCTTGCCATGATTGCTCCACATTGGCCCATTGTGAGCCCAGAGTTGTATTATTGCCCCACAGCAGTATTATCCTGCACCCTAAGTTGGACACTTTTATTGAACCTGGTCTCCTCTGTGTGATAACCAACATTCAGAAGGAAAGCTTGATTTGGCTATTTTCAGTAGGGAACCAGAATCATACACAAGAGGAGGAAGGTTGCTGTCCCCTTCCCTGTCTCTAACCATGAATCATTCCTTTGGGCAGGACAGTGCAGCATGAAGCCTGCTCTGATCTCCTGGTTGGAAGAAGGAGCCCTTGGCAAGCTGCAGAGAGGTGCGTTTGAAGGTGAGTGTATGAGGAGCCCAAGACTCAGACCCTGTGAAGGAGTGTGGTAGTGTCCTGGGCACATGTGAAATGTGGGTGCTGAGCAGTGTGTGTTGGACTGCAGGATGAGGGGTGCATGACCTCCTGCTTCAGTTCACAGCTCTTGATGCTAAGGCCACAATGTTCTGGAGCTGGGCTTTCTTGACTTCGCTCTTTCTGGTTCCCTCTTTCTGTTAGTATTTGTGGTTCTGGGTCCTCAACCACTTTCTATGCTCTCATGCTAATTATACAACCCCATGTTGGGGTTCTCTTCTCAGGGGCTGCTAGATGCCCTTGTGTTCTATGTGTCCACAATCTTGTTTTTGCCTTTGGAACATTTTCAGTGATTCCCCCAATTTTTTTCTGTCTATTTTTGTTTCTTTGTTTTTGGTCAGACACGGCAGGTTCAGGGTCTTTCTGGCTCTCTGCTCAGAAATCACTCCTGGCAGGTATAGAAGACCATATGCGATGCCAGGATTTGCACCACCAATTGTCCTAGGTTGGACACTTGCAAGGCAAATGCCTTACCGCTGTGTTGTCTCTCCAGCCCCTTTTCCCCCTCATTTTTGATATGCCTTAGTGGTTGTACTCAATGGTCTCCCCTGGCCTTGTGCTTCTCAGGCAATTCTGGTGCACTCAGAAAACCAGATGTGATGGATGTGGAAAATACCAACTCTTAGAAATACTAAGAATTTTTTTGTTTCTCTTTTGGGAGCATTGCATTGATTTTCAGGAATTATTATTATTATTATTTTTTTGTTTTTGTTTTTGGGTTTTGGGTCACACCTGGCGGTGCTCAGGGGTTACTCCTGGCTGTCTGCTCAGAAATAACTCCTGGCAGGCATGGGGGACCATATGGGACACCGGGATTCGAACCAACCACCTTTGGTCCTGGATCGGCTGCTTGCAAGGCAAACGCCGCTGTGCTATCTCTCTGGGCCTGCAGGTATTATTCTTAGCTCTATTCTCATATATTACCCCTGAAGTACTTTGTGGATAGATGTGATGCCAGAAATTGAACTAGGTTCATCCACTTGCAAGGTGAATCCCACCCAGGCTGTCCCATGTTGCTTTCACACTAGATTATATATTTTTTCCTATTTTGGAGGTTGTCTAGATCATATTCAGTCGGTACTCCTGGGTCTGTACTCAGAAATCACTCCTGGTAGGCTTGGGGAACCATATGGGATGCTGGAAATTGAACCATGATCTGTCTTGTGTTGTACACATGGAAGGTAGACACTCTACCACTTGATATTACTCTGGCTAGTGTGGTGGTGAAAATATATATACTGTCCAGATCGATACATGCAAGGCAAATACCCTCCCACTGTGCTATTTCCAGCTCCACTAGAAATATATCATTGATTTATATATTTTGACCACAGTTGAGCCCAGGACAACCCTAATGTGGACGTCTTTAAGTTCCTCATTTTGACCCTATTAATATATCTTCCCTATTCTTTTTTTAAAATATGGAACTCTTCACTAATTTGCGTGTCATCCTTGCTCAGAATCCATGCTAATCTTCTCTGTATCATTCCAATTTTGGTATATGTGCTTCCGAAGCGAGCACTATCTTCCCTGTTCTATAAGCTGATTTTTTTTTGTTTTGTTTTTTGTTTTTTGTTTTTTTGGGCCACACCCGTTTGACGCTCAGGGGTTACTCCTGGCTATGTGCTCAGAAATCGCCCCTGGCTTGGGGGGACCATATGGGACGCCGGGGGATCGAACCGCGGTCCGTTCCTTGGCTAGCGCTTGCAAGGTATAAGCTGATTTATTATCTGAAAACAATATACTGTTACTCTGTTGCTTATTCAGCCAGGTTTCATTCAACACATTTTTTAGTGTGTGGCTTTGGTCCACACACATGGACTCGGGTGTTACTATGACTCTGGATCAGATATTATTCCTAGCAGGCTACGACAATCATAGAGAATGTCAGGATTTAATGTCAGTCAGCCACATGCAAGGAAACACCATCTTTGCTGTGTCTTCATCTGGCCCACTCAGAAATTAATATATTGGTTTTTGGGTCACACCCGGTGACTCTCAGGGGTTACTCCTGTCTATGTGCTCAGAAATCGCTCCTGGCTTGGGGGACGGTATGAAATGCTGGGGGATTGAACTGCGGTCTGTCCTGGGCTAGCATAGGCAAGGCAGAAGTCTAACCCCTTGTAACACCTCTCCGGCCCCTAATTTGCTTTTTTGGGGGGGCATATATTTTTCATCTGTATCTTTAAACCATTGACAAGAGACCCTGTAATATTTTGATAATATTGCCATTGTAAACTATTTTCATCACTTAAATATTTGTGTGGTTTTTGGGTCAGCCCTGACAGTGCTCAGGTGTTACTACTTGCCTTGTGCTCAGAAATTATTTCAGGGGCCAGATGTAGCAGTCTCAAAGTCACAGCCCGCGAGTTGTTGCGGCCTCCGTACAACATTTTATGGCCTGTGGCCGGCCTTCAAATATCGTAGTATTCACGATCATTAGCGAACTGAATAAAAATCGCATATTTGAAAGCCGGTTGTGGGTCACAAAATGTTGTACGAAGGCGATACAACTCGCAGGTAGTGAGTTTGAGACCCCCTGGAGGTAGGGCATTGGCCTTGCATGCAGAAGGATGATGGTTCCACTACTGGCATCCCATATGGTTCCCTGAGCCTGCCAGGAGGATTTCTGAGTGTAGAGCCAGGAGTAACCCCAGAGTGTTGCTGGGTCTGACCCAAACCACCCCCCCCAAAAAAAAAGCCCCACAAAAAATCACCAGAAATTATTCCATTTTGGAGGGAGGGGGGACATAAGAGATCTCAGTGTTCCAACCTGAATCGCTTGCATGCAAACAAATGAGCTCCCCATTTTGTATTTTTCTGGTCGCTGAACAGAGTCTTATATTTCATACCTGGTTTGTTTTTAGTATGCAGAGCACCAGTTCAGAATTCCTCCATTCTACAATTTCCTTTTAGAATGAGATCTCCAAACAGGACTGAGTTGGTAAGATTTCAAATTTCAAATCATATTCTTATTGTGATGGTATAATAGTTCGGAGCACAAACACATGGGGCCCATTGAACCAGCCCTTTTACCTCATCTTTAGTCTCTGCAATGGTGGGAGCATCCAGAGCTTGGTGTGAAGAGAAGTATTCCATTAATCTCATAAGTGCCAAACTCATTGGAATGATTTGTCTTATTAAAAGGTCTCATTGTTTTTCAGAGCAAAGGAATTCTGTGATTTGTGTGCGAAATGGTTTCAGGAACCAAGACATACAGTGATTTTGATTTGATATAATATTAGGTGAAGTGTTTCAACTGGATTGTGAGTAGAGATGGAAAGCTGGATCTCATTATCCACTGTACATGGTCCCCGAGCCTCACATATTTGATCAGGGAGCACACGGCCAGAGTAAACAAGATCTCCATAGTAGAGAGAACATTTCAAAAAAGGATATTGAGTTCATTGATTGGGAGGAATATGAGTATTGTGAGACTTTTCCTCTCTTTTGTATCAACACCTGTGATATTTGGGGGTTTTCTTTGGAATGGGCCCATTTTTGATATCAGGGCTTAATTCCAAACTGGACTCCTCTTGCTATACTACTGCTCTGGCCATACTGAGGTATTTAACAGTCTGATTTGGCTGTTTCCTTTCTGTTGTGCAGAAGATCCCACCTGGCCTTAAGTTATATGCTCTTAGATCCTATGAAGTCCCAAGAAAGGATGTGTTTTACGTTTGTTTATGTAGAGTTCAGAAATCATGGTTTCTATTCCTCTGCTCAGACTATGTTTTACCTCCCTAAGTTCATGTCTTGGCTGAATGTCTTCCTCTCTCCATAGACATCCACACATGTAGCGAATTGTTTTTCTGTGATGGGGATCACATATGAAGGGTAGTTTTGAATATGGAGACTCAAAGCTTACTGGACTAACCCTGTGCTGTTCCATAGGGAAGAGGCACGCCATGCTGGGTTGTGAATGATCCAGTGTTGTTGAACCCAGTCTCAGGGAAAATGCCCTGCCAGAATCTTGATGAAGACTCAGGGGTCACCTATTCAATGGGGGATCAGGTTGAAGAGAACGTCCATACTACGGGGACTCAGTCTGTTAGGCACACTGCTCCTGACTCTGTTATGCCCAGTAAATGGACACAGACTCCATAGTTGGATCACTTTGGGCCAAGAAGCCACCAGTATTTTCTCTAACTCCCTCATATCAAGATACTCACAAGCATATTTTCCATGGAGTGTACCCCACCATATATAACCAATGTGAGGGGGATTTCTCGTGTGCTCAGCAATATGATATGCCCTTTTATACCCCTATTCTACAGGATTCCTCTGATACTAAGCGAGGTGGATTCAGTCTGAGAGAACTGTCACACCAGAATGATCCAAAGGAAGTTTGTACAGGAAGCAAATGTCATCTATGTCCCGAGAATGGCAAGTCCTTCGCGTACTCTTCGTCCCACACTGAACACATGAAAATTCATATAGGAGAGAAGTCTTACATGTGTCAGGAGTGTGGAAAGTACTTCACTCAGTCTTCAAAGCTTAACAGACACATGACAATTCATACAGGAGAGAAGCCTTATTCATGTAAGGAGTGTGGAAAGGCATTTTCTCTATCCTCAAATCTTAACAAACACATGAAAATTCATACAGGAGAGAAGCCTTATTCTTGTAAGGAGTGTGGAAAAGCATTTGTTCAATCCTCAGACCTTAACAAACACATGAAAGTTCATACAGGAGAGAAGCCTTATTCATGTCACGAGTGTGGAAAGGCATTTGTTCAATACTCAGACCTTAACAAACACATGAAAGTTCATACAGGAGAGAAGCCTTATTCATGTCAGGAGTGTGGAAAGGCATTTGCTCAATCTTCAGTCCTTAACACACACATAAAAGTTCATACAGGAGAGAAGCCTTATTCATGTCAGGAGTGTGGAAAGGCATTTGCTCAATCCTCAAAGCTTAACAGACACATGACAATTCATACAGGAGAGAAGCCTTATTCATGTCAGGAGTGTGGAAAGGCATTTGCTCAATCCTCAGACCTTAAGACACACATGAATGTTCATACAGGAGAGAAGCCTTATTCATGTCAGGAGTGTGGAAAGGCATTTGCTCAATCCTCAAAGCTTAACAGACACATGACAATTCATACAGGAGAGAAGCCTTATTCATGTCAGGAGTGTGGAAAGGCATTTGCTCAATCCTCAGACCTTAAGACACACATGAATGTTCATACAGGAGAGAAGCCTTATTCATGTCAGGAGTGTGGAAAGGCATTTGCTCAATCCTCAAAGCTTAACAGACATATGACAATTCATACAGGAGAGAAGCCTTATTCATGTCAGGAGTGTGGAAAGGCATTTGCTCGATCCTCAAAACTTTCTGATCACATGAAAATTCATACAGGAGAGAAGCCTTATTCATGTCAGGAGTGTGGAAAGGCATTTGCTCAATCCTCAAAGCTTAACAGACACATGACAATTCATACAGGAGAGAAGCCTTATTCATGTCAGGAGTGTGGAAAGGCATTTGCTCAATCCTCAGACCTTAAGACACACATGAATGTTCATACAGGAGAGAAGCCTTATTCATGTCTGGAGTGTGGAAAGGCATTTGCTCGATCCTCAGACCTTAACATACACATGAAAATTCATACAGGAGAGAAGCCTTATTCATGTCAGGAGTGTGGAAAGGCATTTGTAACATCCTCAAATCTTAACATACACATGAAAATTCATACAGGAGAGAAGCCTTATTCATGTCAGGAGTGTGGAAAGGCATTTGTAACATCCTCAGACCTTAACAAACACATGAAAGTTCATACAGGCGAGAAGCCTTATTCATGTTAGGAGTGTGGAAAGGCATTTGCTCGATCCTCAAAACTTTCTGATCACATGAAAGTTCATACAGAAGAGATGCCTTATTCATGTTCGGCGTGTGGAAAGGCTTTTGGTGAATCCTCAAGCCTTAACAGACACATGAAAATTCATATAGGAGAGAAGCCATATTCATGTCAGGAGTGTGGAAAGACATTTGCTGAATCCTCTAATCTGAATAAACACATGAAAGTTCATACAGGAGAGAAGCCTTATTCATGTCAGGAGTGTGGAAAGGCATTTGCTCGATCCTCAACCTTTCTCATCACATGAAAATTCATACAGGAGAGAAGCCTTATTCATATCAGGAGTGTGGAAAGGCATTTGCTAGATCCAAAAGCCTTTCTCATCACAAGAAAATTCATACAGGAGAAAAGCCTTATTCATGTCAGTATTGTGGAAAGGCATTTTCTCTATCCTCAGACCTTAACAAACACATGAAAATTCATACAGGAGAGAAGCGTTATTCATGTCTGGAGTGTGGAAAGGCATTTGCTCGATCCTCAGACTTTAACAAACACATGAAAGTTCATACAGGAGAGAAGCCTTATTCAAGTCATGAATGTGGAAAGGCATTTGCTCGATCCTCAAACCTTTTTGATCACATGAAAACTCATAAAGGAGAGAGGCCTTATTCATGTCAGGAGTGTAGAAAGGCATTTGCTTGATCCTCACCTTAACCAACACATGAAAGTTCATGAGGAGAGAAGCCTTATTTACATCAGAAGTGTGGAAAGCATTTGCTGAATCATCAAGCCTCAACAGACACATGAAAATTCATAAAGGAGAGAAGTCTTAGTCATGTTTGGACTATGGAAAGGCATTTGCTTGATCCTCATACCTTAACACACACAGAAAAATTTACATAAGGGGCCAGAGAGATTGCATGGAGGTAAGGTATTTTCCTTGCATGCAGAAGGTTGGTGGTTCGAATCACGGCATCCCATATGGTTCCTCAGCCTGCCAGGAGTGATTTCTGAGCATAGAGCCAGGAATTACTCCTGAATACTGCCGTGTGTGACCCAAAAAACCCCCAAAAAATAAAAAATTCACGGGCCCGGAGAGATAGCACAGTGGTGTTTGCCTTGCAAGCAGCCGATCCAGGACCAAAGGTGGTTGGTTTGAATCCCGGTGTCCCATATGGTCCCCCGTGCCTGCCAGGAGCTATTTCTGAGCAGATAGCCAGGAGTAACCCCTGAGCACAGCCGGGTGTGACCCAAAAACTAAAAAAAAAAACAAAAAACAAAAAAAAAATAGAAAATTCACAAAGGATAGAATTCTTATCATGTCAGGAGTATGGAAAGGTGTTTGCTCAATCCTCAAAGCTTCTTAGATATATGAATATTCATGGAGAGAAGCCTTTAGCCTTATTTGGACTGTAGAAAAGCCTTCAATAAATCTCAAGACACATTAAAACTTATATAGGAGATAAGCTGTATTCATATCAGGAATGTGGGGAGGCTTTTGCTCATTGCTCATAGCTTGTTAGACACTTGAATACTGGAGAGAAATGTTACTCATGTTTAGGGGAGTGTGAAATAGACTCACTCAAACCTCAACCGTTTCTGGGCAGTACATTACCGATTCATACTGATAAGAAGACTTATTCATGTCAGAAGTATGGAATGTCCTTCATTAAATCCTCAAAACTGAATTTGCACAATTAAATTCCAATAGGAGTTAAGTCTTATACATGTCAGGAGTGTAGAAAGACCTTTGCTTAGTCCTCAAACCTTAGTATACACATGAATGTTCATACATGAGAAGAGTGCTTTTTGTGTCTGGAGTGTGAGAAGGCTTACACTTTCTGCTCAAACCTTCAAAAGCATAAGAAAATCCATTCTGGAGGGAAACATGTAGTCCATAATAAGTGTGGGTAATTTTTCACTGATATTGAAACTTTTATAGATATGAAAATGATATCTGATGATCTGAGCACCTCATGCAAAATGGTTGGAATTGACCTTGCAAACCACTGGCTGGGTTTCAATGCTAAACATTCTGTAGGGTTTCTCAAGCCCAAAGGTATGGATAACAAGTCAGGAATTACCTTTGAACATCATAGAGTTTCACCCATGAAAATAACTAAAATAAATTTTAAACAAGACAATATTAACTTGAGGTAATATGGGAAGACCTGTTTACTTCTGAATGATTAACTGTATAAAAATTTATAGTTGGGACTAGAATGTAGCATAGTGGAAAAAGGTATTTGCCTTGGTAGCAGCCAAGCAGGGTTGGAACCTCGACATTCCCTATGGTCTCAAAAGTCGGCCAGGAGCAAATTTATACTTCAGTGGGTTCTACAGCAACAAATACAGCTGCATAACCTCGTTACTTGAGAGCTTTATATTTATGAAGTGCTTTGACCCTTTTACTACTCTAAGATGGGTCAGTTTTAGAACTGTAACATATTGATCAATTAATTATTTCTGCGTATGTCTCCTGATCACATTTATGTTAGGCTAATGTCTGTGTTGTACATAGCTCTGTTCATTTCTATGTTCTACATAGCCTGCTACATTTTCCCTTTTCTGCCTGTCATTCAGCAAAACTATTTTCTTTTTCTTTTTTGGGCCACACCTGCTGACACTCAGGGGTTATTCCTGGCTATGCACTCAGAAATTGTTTCTAGCTTGGGGATCCATATGGGACGCCCAGGAATTGAACTTTGGTCCATACTGGGTCAGCTGTGTGCAAGGCAAACACCCTAACATTGTGCCATTACTCCAGCCCAGCAACACCTTTTCTATAGTTTCCCTGTGCTCACTCATCCAGGACTTGCTTTCCCTACTAAATCCCAAGGGCCCTATAGCTCAACATCCTTTGTGCCCCGGAAGAACACTCCACTCACACACATTTGCACCCCTTTAAATCATTTCAGCCACTCATTTTCCTGGATTGCTACTAGGACCAAAATTGTCTTTTCAAATGTGTCTTGGCTGAAGTACTAATTACAACCTGTGACTTAAGCCAGCAGCTACAGGGAGTCATTGACACTTCCATCCCATCCTGATTCCTCGAACCCAACAGATTACACCTTAGCTGAAGTAGTCCTCTTTCATCAGACTCACTTGGGCATGCTCCCAACAGAGATGGTGGAATGTGTATTTTTCTTTTCTTTCTTTCTTTTTTTTTCTCCAAACCTTGTGATGCTCAGGGGTTACTCCTGGTTATATGTTTAGAAATCGTTCCTGAGTTGGGGGACCATATGGAATGCCGGGGGATCCTAGGTCAGCTGCATGCAAGACAAATTGCCCTACCAGTGTTCCACTGCTCCGGCCCTGGAATGTGTATTTTTCTTATAAAATGTTATTGGTGGTGGGAATCTTGCACTTATGAGGGGGGCTGTTCTTTACATGACTGTAATCATACAACTACAATAATATTTGTAATTGAGGTGTTTAAATAAAGATAATTTAACAATAAAAAGGAAGTTATTACTTTGGGCTTGATTCAGGAGTCAAATGGGGAAATATATGTATTTCCTTATATGTGTTTATTTGTGAACAATGATATTGCCTTGGACTTGATTCTACACCCAAATATAGAATATGTATATTTCTTTATATATATTTATGGGTAACAATGTTGGTACTACAACTATGAATCAGGAACAGTGGACTGCAACCTAGTCAGTGTCTCCTAGCACCCCAATATTACTTTGTTGCAATACCCTTTTCTCTTTTTTTGAATAGACCCAATAAATTGGGTGAACATCTTAGGAAAGAGACGTGTTCCCAAATTTTAGAGATAGGAACCACAAATGTTTATTCCTGGGATGTAGAAATATTATTTTATTGCATTAGGGAACTAAAGACTGTCCTGAAGCCTGCAGTTGGAAAGTATGACCAGTAGCCTGAGAAATAGCACAGCAGAAGGGCATTTGCCTTGCATTTGGCAGACCCGGGAAGGACCTGGTTCAATTCCTGGCATCCCTTATGTTCCCCCAGCTTGCGGTGGGGGGGGGGATTTTTGAGTGCAGAGTCAGGTGCTGCTGGGTTTGGTCCCAAAACCAATCAATCAATCAAAAAATAAATAAATAAATAAATAAAAAAGAAAAGCATGGGACCAGAGAGAGAGCATGGAGGTAGAGTGTTTGCCTTGCATGCAGAAGGACGGTGTTTTGAATCCCGGCATCCTATATGGTCCCCTGAGCTTACCAGGTGTGATTTGAGTGTAGAGCCAGGAGGAACCCATGAGCTCTGCTGGGTGTGATCCAAAAACCAAAAAAAAAAGAAAAGAAAAGAAAAGCATGAACAAATGTTTCCTGGGAAAGTCCACCCTGCAGTAAATCTAATCTAGGTGAGAAGTGTTTATCCCAGATTTTATTGCCTGAAATAACTTCACTTCTGTGTCTTTTCTCTGGCCCACTAAAAAATAATTTTTTACCTATACAGTAAAACCATTGATGAATGAGCCCATGATACTGTCATGACTGTGGGTCTTTGAACAGTTTACATCCCATTAAATGTTTTTGTGGCTTTTGGGTCAGTGCTGGCAGTGTCAAGGGTTACTTCTGACCTTGTACTCAGAAATGATTCCTGTTTGGGGGCTGGAGAGATAGCATAGAGGTAGGGTGTTTGCCTTGCATGTAGAAGGATGGTGGTTTGAATCCTGGCATCCCATTTGGACCCCTGAGCCTACCAGGAGCAATTCTGAGTGTAGAGCCAGGAGTAACCCCTGAGCGCTGCCAGGTATGACCCCCAAACCAAAAAAGAAAAGAAAAGAAATTACTCCAGTTTGGAAAAGGTGGAATAAGGTATATCAGTGATTCAACCATGCAGAATCAGCTGTATGGAAGGCCAACAACCTCAATGTTTTGCATTGTTCTGGTTCATTAACAGAATCATACATTACATATTTGGTTTGGTTTTAGTGTGCAGACCTACTCTTCAGAATTCCACCTTTCTACAATTTAGTTTTGGAAAAGGAACTCCAAACAGCTGTGAGATGGTAAGATTTGTAATTCCTAATAATTTTTATTGTGGTGGCGGGATGTCAGTGGTGCAAACACATAGGACTTATCAACTTGGGTCGTATAACACAGCCCTTGTACCTCAACTGTGGTCTCTGTACCGTTGGAAGGATCTGGAGCCCAGTGTGAGAAGTCACCCATTATTTCTATGTGAGTGGCAAAATCCATTCAATGATTTGTCTACCCGAATCATACATTATTTTTCAGAGCAAAGAAATTCTGTGATTATTGTGGAAACTGGTTTAGGGAGGGAAGAGATGCAGTGACTTTGATTTAGTAGGTCAAGTGTTTCTAATGGTTGGTTGTCCATTGGATCTGTATCCTAGTGGGAAGGTCTTTTCTCATTGTAAGTGGAGATGGAAACTGTGTCTCAGTCAGTCCTGTACATGGTCCACAAGCCTCCTCTGGTGTGATCAGGGAACACAAAGCCAGAGGAAAGAATAGCACTGCCTAGAGGAACTCCATAATACAGTCAAAATTTAAAACCATGAAAAGCAAACTCATTGGTGTTTGGGAGGAATATGCCTACAGTGACTTTTGTTTTATTTTGGAGTGACAACTGTGATAATAGGGGGTTCCTCTAGGGTTGGGCCCATATTAGATGTCAAGGATTGATTTCTGACTAGACGCTCCTTAGTATCCCACTGCTCTGGATGTAATGAGGTATTAAAATTCTGATACAGCCATTTCCTTTTGTTGTGCCTAAGATCCCACCTGGCCTTTAAGTTATATGCTAATATGTCTAACACTGAGCTGTAACGAAGGCTGAAACAAGGATATGTTTTATGTTTGTTTCAAAATGGTGCTACCTGAGGGTAGATTTACACTTCTGTGCTTTTTTACTGAAGTAGTGAAGTAGAGAAATTTTTACAATTTTGGCTCTTCCACATTCATAAAATTTGCTTATTCTACTACTGAAAATAATAAATGAGCCATAGCGTTCAAGTAGGGATTGTACATTGGGCACGGGGAACTAGGGTTTAATACCCGATATCTCCAAAGATCACTTCAGCACTGCCACTATGATCCCAATGCTCAGAGCTAGAAGTATTCTCTGAGCATTACAGGGTATGCCCTCAGAATCAAAAAGAGAAAAGAAGGGCCCAAAGAGATAGCATGCAGGTAAGGCGTTTGCCTTGCGTGCAGGAGGATGGTGGTTTGAATCCTGGCATGCCATATGGTCCCCCGAGCCTGCCAGGAGCGATTTCTGAGCGTAGAGCTAGGAGTAGCCCCTGAGTGCTCCTGGGTGTGACCCAAAAACCAAAAAGAGAAAGAGAGGGAGAGGAAGAGAGAGATAGAGAAAAGAAGACAGGGTCATGGAGCTAGTACAGTAGGAAGTGTGTTTGCTTTGCACTAGGCCACCAAAGAGCAAATACCTGGCACCCCCACGAGTTACCAAAGTAGCTTGAGAACTGATTTTTTTTCCTTTTTTAAATAATTCTCAATACATACTTAAGTACATAGATCCTTCTAGATGTATGTGCTAGTTTAAGTTAAGCGTAACATCTTAACCATTTTTGCAGAATTGTGTATCGAACCCAAGACTTGTACATGCAAGGCATGCACTTCATCATTGAACTATATTCCCATTTATAACTGAGTTTTGAGTGCAGACCCAGGAGTAGACTGAACATTTCTTAGTTTGGCCCAGACGCATAAAAAGTAATTTAAGTGGCCAGAGAAATATCATGGAGTTAGATGTTTGCCTTGCATGCAGAAGGATCGTGGTTTCAATCCTGGCATTCCATATATGGTCTCCCAAGCCTGCCAGGAGTGATTTCTGAACATAGAGCCAGGAGTAACCCTTTAGTGCTGCTTCTTGTGACTCAAAAACCGGGGGAAAATGTAATTTAAAATGGGGCATACATTGGAGAAAAAGTACTAGGATACAGTAGCCTCAGACTTGCCCGAATGTTATGGAAGTACAATATTTATTATTAGAGCCAGTAAACATGGTGAAGAAGATGAAATGAAAATCAGAACAAATGTTTGCTTATTTGTTGGCTATACTTTTCCCTATCAACTGATCTATAGAAGAACGTGCAAAAAGTGTCAGAAATAAGTTCTGGACTAGGGCTAGATGTCAGATTAAATACAGAATCCCCACTGAGAGGACACCCTTGTGGGACTGGTAATTACTCATTTAGTGTCCAGAAATAATAGTTTCTGCTCCTCTGTTCAGACTATTTGTTACCTACCTAAGCCTATTTCTATCTGTCTTCAGAGACATCCATACATGTAGAAACTTGTTTAAGTGTGATGGTTATCACACATGAAGGGTGGTTTTGAACATGGAGACTTGGGGAGAGGCTATTGGACTAACCCTGTGCTGTTCCATAGGAAAGCTGCAACACACGCTGGGTCGTGCGTGATTCTGTGTTATGGGCCACAGCCTCGAGGGAACAGACCTGCCTATATCTTGATGGGAATGAGGACCCTGGGGTCACCTGTCCAATTGGAGGCCAGAATGAGGAAAGCGTCCTCGCAGTGGAGACCCAGTCTATTTGTGACCTCACTCCTGAGTCTGCTCCGTCCAGTCCCTGGATTCAGAACCCCACAGTTGAGTCACTTTCTGCCAAGCAACCAACAGTGTCTTCTCTGAGCCCCACACTTCGAGAGGCTCACAAGCACATTCTCCATGGAGTGATGACTCCCACATGCAGTCAATGTGAGGGGGACCTCCCCTGTGTTTGGCACAGTGATGTGCCCTCAGATACCCCTAGTACACAAGAGTCCACTGACAGTCAGCAAAGTGGATACACTCTGAGTCAATGGTCACACCCAAATGATCCTCAGGAAGTTGGGAAAGAAAACAAATGGCATATTTGTCCTGAATATGGCATGGCCTTCAATTCTTCTTCTTCCTTGATTGTACCCAAGAAAATTCAGGCAGTAGAAAAGCCTTATACATGTCAGGAGTGTGGAAAGGCCTTTTCTCAATCCTCAATGCTTATTAGGCATATGAATGTTCATACAGGTGAGAAACCTTATACATGTCAGGATTGTGGAAAGTCCTTCACTCAGTGCTCAAAGTTTCTTGGGCACATGAATACTCATTTAGGAGGGAAGGCTTATACATGTGAGGAGTGTGGAAAGGCCTTCAGTACACCCTCCAGGCTTATTACCCACTTGACTATTCATACTGGAGAGAAGCCTTATACATGTGAGGAGTGTGGAAAGGCCTTCTCTCAATCCTCATCACTTATCAGGCACATGAAAATTCATACGGGAGAGAAGCCTTATTCGTGTCTGGAGTGTGGAAAGGCCTTTTCTCAATCCTCATTGCTTATTAGGCACGTGAATAGTCATAGAGGAGAGAAGCATTATACATGTCAGGAGTGTAGCAAAGCCTTCACTCAGTCCTCATCGCTTTCTGTGCATATGAAAATTCATACAGGAGAGAAGCCTTATTCATGTCAGGAGTGTGGGAAGGCCTTCATTCGATCCTCAGATGTTCTTAGGCACATGGCGATTCATACAGGAGAGAAGCCTTATACATGTCAGGAGTGTGGAAAAGCCTTTTCTCGATCCTCACTGCTTGTTAGACACATGAATATTCATACAGGAGAGAAGCCATATACATGTCAGGAGTGTGGCAAGGCCTTCACTCGATCCTCAAGCCTTAATAGGCACATGACTGTTCATACAGGAGAGAAATCTTCTGTATGTCAGTAGTGTGCAAAGGCCTTTTCTCAATCCTCAATGCTCATTAGGCACATGAGAGAAGCCTACTTATTAGGAGTGTAGGGTGGCCTTTACCCATTCATCATCACTTCCTGAGCACATGAAAATTCATACTGGAGTATTAAGTAAAGTTATGCCTTTTGAAGTGGTCCCCATTTGTATTGTATCTCAATTCCTTGGTATTTTCCCCTCCGCTGGAAGGTGGCTTTTATTTTGGAACTGAATAAATGGAAGGCAGGAGAGCTGACCTGGGGCTGTCATCTTGGCTTGTGGTTTCATTTGTTGGATCGACTGGCTTGAAGGTGATCAGCTTGAAGTGTAAATTCTCTTGCCTGCTATTTCCTCAAGATTCTGTGTGGATTAATTATTTCTTGACAATTACCATCTTCTGTACTTCCCGGACAGGATATCCCTTTCTCTTTTGAGAACTTTGGGACAACTAGACCTCAACCCAACTCCCAAAGAACATCATTTACACAGGAGAGAAGCCTATTTATGTTGGGAATGTGGAATGGCCTTCACTCATTGCTTTCTGCACACATGACAATTCATAGAGCAGAGAAGCCTTATTCATGTCAGGAGTGTGGGAAGGCCTTCACTGAATCCTTATCACTTACATGGTGTAGCAAGTCAGCCCCTGAAGAGGTTGACTGATGGTGGGATGGAGGATAAGGCCTTTCTCTTCCAGCTCGGAGCACGCGTCTGCCACCCTGTCTAGCCGACGGTTCTGAGGTGAAACGGCTGGTAAACAGCTCGCAGACAGTCAGGCTCGTGGAAATATTCGCTTTATTCGGTGGACAAAACTGAAGTCCCAAGACTCAGCTTCAGTTCCAGCCAAAAAGCCCTGGCCTTCCACAGACCCTTGTTTTTATTCCCCAGAATCAGGTACCACCCAATGGTGGGATCAGATACCACCCAATGGTGGAAGCAGAATCAGGTACTACCCTAGGGTGGGGGCAGAATGCCAGGTCACACCCTAGGGTAGGGCACAATCACCAATCAGTTTAGGGTGAGTAACATAGTAATTCCCTAAAATATTTACATATACAACACATGGCACAGGAAAATTCATGGAGAGAAGCATTATTCAGGTCAGGTGTGTGGAAAAGCATACACTCAATCCTCAATCCTTTCTGGACACATGTAAATTCATACCAGTCAGAAGCTGTAGTCATGTTAGGAGTGTGAGAATTCCTCAATTAAATCCTCAAAACTTATTTTGCACATTAAATTTTATACAGGAGAGTTTTACTCAGGTTAGGATTGTGGGAAGACTTTCACTTATTCATCACAGCTTACTAGGCATATTAATATTCATACAGGGGTGGAAATATTCATACAGAGTGTGGAAAGGCCTTAGATCCACCTTCAAAGCTTATTAGTACATGAACATTTATGCATTAGAGAAGAGTTATTTAAGTCAGGAGTGTGAGAAGGCCATCACTCAATCCTCAAACCTTGCTACATACATGAATGTTTCTACAAGTGAACAGCATTAAATGGGAAGTCTTATACTCCTACTCAAGCCTTCAAAAACATAAGAGATGTGCCTGCCAGGAGCCATTTCTGAGCAGATAGCCAGGAGTAACTCCTGAGCACCACCGGGTGTGGCCCAAAAACCAAAAACCAAAACAAACAAACAAAAAAAAAACAGATTTTTGTCTTAAGCACATTTTTTTTCCCAGCCTCTTCTTTTCAGGTCCGATCCCATGACCCACGAGTTACTTTGCGATCCTCAGTCCACCCTGCTGGCAGGATCCTGGGGGTTGCAAATGGTGTATAGAAAGGCCATTGATATTTGTGTGTTAATTTAGTAGCCTGCCACCTTGCTATCTGAATCTATTGTTTCTAGAAGCTTTTTGGTAGAGTCTTTAGGGTTTTCTAAATAGAGTATCATGTCATCTGCAAAGAGCGAGAGCTTGACTTATTCCTTTCCTATCTGGATTCCCTTGATATCTTTTTCTTGCCTAATCACTATAATGAGTACTACAGTGCTATGTTGAATCGGAGTGAGAGAGGTGAGAGAGGACAACCTTGTCTTGCGCCAGAATTTAGAGGGAAGGCTTTTAGTTTTTCTCCATTGAGGATAATATTTGCCACTGGCTTGTGGTAGATGGCCTTAACTATATTGAGAAAGGTTTCTTCCATTCCCATCTTGCTGAGAGTTTTGATCAAGAATGGGTCTTGGACCTTATCAAATGCTTTCTCTGCATCTATTGATATGATCATGTGATTTTTATTTTTCTTATTGTTGATGTTGTGTTTTATGTTGATAGATTTATGGATGTTAAACCATCCTTGCATTCCTGGGATGAAACCTACTTGATCATAGTGGATGATCTTCTTAATGAAGCATAGAATCCTATTTGCCAGGATTTTATTGAGGATCTTTGCATCTGCATTCATCAGCGATATTGGTCTGTAATTTTCTTTTTTTGTAGCATCTCTGGTTTAGATATCAAGGTGATGTTGGCTTCATAAAAGCTATTTGGAAGTGTTTCCGTTTGTTCAATTTCATGAAAGAGTCTTGCCATGATTGGTAGTAGTTCCTCTTGGAAAGTTTGAAAGAATTCATTAGTGAATCTATCTGGGCCTGGGCTTTTGTTTTTGGACAGACATTTGATTACCGTTTTAATTTCATCAATAGTGATGGGGGTGTTTAGATATGCTGCATCCTCTTCCTTTAATTGTGGAAGATTATAAGAGTCCAAGAATTTTTCCATTTCTTCCAGGTTCTCATTTTTAGTGGTGTAGAGTTTCTCAAAGTAGTTTCTGATTACCCTTTGAATCGCTGCCATATCAGTAGTGATATCTTCTTTTTCATTCCTAATATGAGTTATCAAGTTTCTCTCTCTCTTTGTTAGTTTTGCCAGTGGTCTATCAATCTTTTTTATTTTTTCAAAGAACCAACTTCTGCTTTCGTTGATCTTTCGGATTGTTTTTTGGGTTTCCACTTCGTTGATTTCTGCTCTCAGCTTTGTTATTTTCTTCTGTCTCTCTATTTTGGGTCCTTTTGTTGAGCACTTTCTAGTTCTATTAGCTGTGTCATTAAGGTACTCAGGTAAGCCCCTTCTTCCTTCCTGATGTGTGCTTGCAAAGCTATAAATTTTCCTCTCAATACTGCTTTTGCTGTGTCCCATAAGTTCTGATAGTCTGTGTCTAAATTGTCATTTGTTTCCAGGAACCTTTTGATTTCCTCCTTGATTTCATCTAGGACCCACTGGTTATTCAGTATGAGGCTGTTCAACTTCCAGGTGTTAAAGTTTTTCTTCTGTGTCCCTTTGGAATTCACAAATAATTTCAGAGCCTTGTGGTCAGCGAAGGTAGCCTGCAAAATTTCTATCCCTTATTACTATGGAGGTATGTTTTATGTGTCAGCATGGAGAATGTCCCATGTAGATTGGAGAAGAATGTGTATCCAGGTTTCTGGGGATGGAGTGTCCTATATATATCCACTAGGCCTCTTCCATTTTTCTTCTTCTCAGGTCTAGAATATTCTTTTTTTAAATTATCTTTATATAAACACCGTGATTACAAATATAATTGTACTTGTATGATTACAGTCATGTAAAGAACACCCCCCTTCACCAGTGCAGGATTTCCACCACCAATTTCCCAGATCTACCTACTCCCCACCCGACCCACACCTGTACTCGAGACAGGCTTTCTTTTTCCCTCATTCATTCACATTGTTATGATAGTTTTCAGTGTAGTTATTTCTCTAACTGCACTCATCATTCTATGTGGTGAGCTTCATGTCATTAGCTGCACCTACATGGGAGGATGGAGGGATGTAAGGGTTGGGACTGAGGCAGTAAAATATTAGAAATGAGCTTTGTAGGGCAGTATCAAGGTCCCAATACCAGATGGATATTATGGATATATAGAGTATATGCACACAATACTATCAATATGAAAACCAAGAGAAAAAATTTCCACTGACTGTCCCAATATAAACCAGTGCTAGAACAGCCTGCCCTCCTCCCAGAGCACATTCCCATTAGTGTAGGGAGAGATAGGGGGAAAGCCTGTTGACCCCTATAGAGTCCACCTAGACTGGTGCCAGGGAAAGACTGAAGTCCAGGGAAGAAAAACCCTATACCTGGCAAGAGCTGGTCTCCAGAATCAAGGACGAAATCGAAAGCCAGATGTCTGCCCGCCGTCCTCCCCATGCACCTCCCCCCTGGAGTACGGAGGGAGGGGGGAAACTGAGAAACACTAAGAGTCCACCTGTATATTCTTGTTGGGTTTCAGTCTGGTTGACCTATCTATCCAGTGTTGACAAAGCCGTTTTGAGATCCCCCACAATTATTGTGTTGTTATTGATATTATTTTTCAGATTTGTCAACAATTGTATTAAATATTTTGCTGGCCCCTCATTCAGTGCATATATGTTTAGGAGAGTTATTTCTTCCTGCTCTACATACCCCTTGATTAATATAAAATGTCCATCTTTGACCTTCCTGAGTATAAAGTTTGCAATATCTGATATTAGTATGGCCACTCCAGCTTTTTTATGGGTGTTGTTTGCTTGGATAATTTTTCTCCAGCCTTTTATTTTGAGTCTATGTTTGTTCTGACTATTTATGTGTGTTTCTTGTAGGCAGCAGAAGGTTGGAATGAGTTTTTGATCCATTTAGCCACTCTGTGTCTCCTTACTGGTGCATTTAGTCCACTGACGTGGAGAGAAAGAATTGTCCTGGGATTTAATGCCATCTTTATATCGAAATTTGCTGTGTCTTTTGGTTAATCTTGTCTTAAATTAGGTCTTTCAGTTTTTCTCTTAAGACTGGTTTTGAGTCTGTAAAGTTTCTGAGCTGTTTTTTTGTCTGTGAAACCATGTATTCTTCCGTCAAAGTGGAAAGTGAGTTTTGCTGGGTACAGTATTCTAGGTGAAGCATACATTTCATTCAGTCTTGTCACAATATCTCACCACTGCTTTCTGGCCTTGAGTGCTTCTGGTCACAGGTCTGCTGGAAATCTCAAGGATGCTCCCTTGAATGTAATTTCCCTTTTTGATCTTGCTGTTTTCAGAATTCTATCTCTATCTGTGGGATTCGTCATTGTGACTAGGATGTGACTTGGGGTATTTTTCCTGGGGTCTCTTTTGATGGGTACTCTTCGAGCATGCAGGATTTGATCACATATATTCTTTAGCTCTGGAAGTTTCTCTTTAATGATGTTTTTGACCATTGATTCTTCCTGGAAATTTTCTTCCTGGGTCTCTGGGACTCCAATGATTCTTAAGTTGTTTCTGTTGAGTTTATCATAGACTTCTATTTTCATCTGTTCCCATTCTTTGAGTAATTTTTCCATTGTCTGTTCATTTGCTTTAAGTTTTTTTCCAATCTCTCCTGCTGTATGGAATTGTTATTTATCTCATCTTCCGCAGCACCAAGTCTATTCTCAGCTTCTGATACCCTGTCCCACAGCTTATCCATTTTGTCATTCACTTCGTTTACTGAGTTTTTCAGGCCTGTTAGTTGACATGTTATTTCAGTTTGGAGTTTTGTGATTTCTGTCTTCATATTTTCTTGGTTCTTATTAGTGTTCTGTTCAACTCGATCCATGGTTTCTTTGAGTTCTTTGAGCATCTTCATATTGCTTGTCTAAAGTCCTTATCTGAGAGGTTGATTAGTTGCTTGGTCATTATCTGGTCATCAGAATTGTCATCTTCATTCTCTATGTCTGATGCTGGCCTGCATTGTTTCCCCATTGCCACACTTGTATTGTGGGTTTTTCTACATGTTGTGGTGGTATTCATTGGCTAAATTATGTAGGCAGCCACACTCCTCTGGCTCTGCCCTTTCTGGGTGGGTCTACTTGCCTCCAAGGGAGGGGAGTCTTCCGTGGATGAAGCCTCACACAGGATCAAATCTTAGGCCCTAGCACGCAGCGGAGAAGACAGTTCGGAGAGAAATGCTGGGCTTCAGTGATCCAACGCAGTTCTTAGTGTGATTTTTTCTTCTTCTTGCGGTGGTGTTCTTTCCTTAGAAAGAGCGCACAGCTGCATAGTGAGTCGGAGTGGCCATGCTCTTCAGGAGCCTCTTTTCAGCCCACTCCCAAGAGGTTCATGCAACAGGACAGTAGACAGACACACACAGGCAGCACTCACAATTTTTTATAGTCGGGCCCCACTGGGCAGGCATAGTTTCATAGATTTTCCCAGTCTGACGTCACAAACAGGGGACCTGGCTACTGCAAAATACTGCTTATAGCTGGTTTTCAAGTTATGGACCAGTTTCTTGGCATTCCCGCCCTAGAATGGGCCGCTGGGAGAGCAAGTTTTCTGGAGCCTCTTTTCGGCCCACTCCCAAGAGGTTCACGTGACAGGACAGTAGACAGACACACACAGGCAGCACTCACAATTCTTCACAGTCGGGCCCTCCTGGGCAGGCATAGTTTTGTCAATTCATTTTTTTTCCTTTAAAACTCACTTTATACACATCAATTGATTAATATTGGCAGATAAGTATGCCTAAAAATGAGCATATTCTTTTTTAAATATGATGACATATTTTCTTTCTTAAATTGAGGTGCTCTCAAGCAGTGCTCAAACACCACAGGGACACCTCTGGTAACTCTCAGCCATCCTGGCCAATGGTTCCATATCAGGATTCTAGAAAGTGGGCCATGCAGGCCCTGTAGAATCCAGGAACTGCATGCGGGTCCACCTGGAAGTGCTGGAGACCTCCAGGGTACCCCTGAAGTGCCAGAAAACAAGCCTAGGTCAGGCTTGGCAGGTTTGGGGGATCATATGGGATGCCGGTATTCAAACCACTGTTCTTCTGCATGCAAGGCAAGCTCCATGTTATCTCTCCAGCCCTAGAAGCAGAATTCTTACTAATGATGATATCAAACTATAGATTTAAGCTCAATGGGATAAGGAACCCTCCAAGCTGTAAGTTCTTGTTTTTTTTTTTCCTAAATCCAACATGGACTACCCAAGAGAAAGAGAAAAGGAAACCACTTTCAACCCCAACTGGTAATTGATACATCGAGCCATCATGTGATAACATTATGACTGAGATTATTTGGATTAGTGACCAGATTCAGATTTTTGATTCAGAAATGCTGAATTCTGGCTGGCTGGTCTGGCTCTCACTAAATTATCTCTCATAATTTAAGGACTATTTGTTGTATGAATACAATATTACAGTGCCTGTCGTGCCATCCGTGTTTAGTTGATTATTTTAACTGAAAGCATGAGGAGGATGCTATTAACAGGTCAAATCTGTTGGGATGTAAAGGTAAATTGGTGGAAGAAATTGGCCAAATTATGATACTTTTGTGGGCAGGACAGCACAGTAAGATCATCTACAAAGACTTTAAGATAACTATTGTGAGTATCAGCAACATATTTGCAGGGGACGCCAACAAGATTCACATGAACAACTTCTATTTCTGATGAATGGTCTCACGAAGACCTGAATATATCTGATAGGCTGAAAAGGCATAAACTGGAAAATAATAATCATCTCGAGAAATTAAATGCTGTGGAGCATGCTATCAGAGATACAATCAGTTCAGTATGACTGTTATCCTTACACTTTTTCAAGCCAGTTCAAATCCACAGTTCAACGTCTCACCTGTTACAAAACGTCTTGGACATTAGTGATTTTATGTACCTCGCTTTGCCATTAGCATCCACAAGTAATCTATAGATTAGGATTGCTTCAAGTTATTTTGCAAAGGACAATAACTGATAGATAATTACTGTCTTATGACAGTCACTGTAGAATGCAGCAGGATTCTCTAAAAAGATAGAAATTTGAATATTACCACTGAGCTTTTACACCTGGAACAATTTTCCTATGAGAGCTACTGGAAGCAAAGATTACAGAGCTTTGTGTAATTTCCCTAGAAAGCTTTGCTTGTCACAGTATATTATTGATTCTAAGAAGAACTCTGAAATATACAGTTTATTTTGTGTTTCAAATCATAATGGTGAAATAGGCAAAGGTCACTCCTTGGTCAACAGTTAAAATGCCACAAGACGATGCTGGATAGTATGCTGATTGCGATGTTTTGGATATCCCAACTCTCTGAAATATTTATAAGGTTATATCTTCTTTGCTGTTATTGCTGTTATTGTTGTTGGTTAGTTTTGGGGGGTCACACCTGATGGCACTCAGGGGTCACTCCTGGCTTTGTGCTCAGAAATCACTCTTGGCAGGCTTGGCAGACCATATGGAATGCCTGGAATCAATCTGGGGTCCTCTTGGCAAATCAAATGCTCTACCGCTGTGCTATCACTCCAGTCCTTAGAAGCTTATATCTTCTTTTGTACTTCACTATGCCCTAAAGCAATAGATACAACTGCATACATTTTTTGAAGCTGCATGAATTAAAGCAGAAGTCTACAAAGAAAGAAGTTGGATGCTGTGCACTTAAAATACAGTGCTCAGTGTTCTTAACTCTTTTTTTTTTTTTGGTTTTTGGTTTTTGGTTCAGACCCGGCAGAGCTCAGGGGTTACTTTTGGCTCCATGCTCAGAAATCGCTCCTGGACCATATGGGATGCCGGGAGTCGAAACAATGACCTTCTGCATGAAAGGCAAATGCCATACCTCCATGCTATTTCTCAGGCCCCAGTGTTCTTAACTCATTTCAGTGGTCATTTTTGGAGGCTTAATATCTTTTTTTTAAATTTTTCTTAATTTTATTGAAGACAAAGATGCAAAGAAAGGACAAGGTGAAGCTATAGTGGGAAGGCAATCACCCATAAACAGAATTATCAAAGAAATCCTCTTGCTGACACCGTAGTTTTGAATTTTCAGACAAAATAATTAAGAAAAATAAAACAAAATACATGCACATTTACTTTGTCCCTCAAGCCCCCAGATTGTAGTACATTATAACATTTCTTAGCAGTACACAAAGCAATCTAAATCCACAAAATTTATGCAACTCTTTTAGCATTAAAGGCTATTGTATTGTTGACAAATTGATCATAATACATAACTTCATTAAGGATGAGTCAAAGGAGCACAGCAAAGATGGTGTTAGTGTGGAAATTGTTTGTATAGGCCCAGCAAAATATAGGGGACATGGAAAGGAAAAGCCTTGGCCTAAATACAAGGAGACCTTACCCCTGAAGTTTTCTGGCATAAGACCAACTCTAGGCTCCAGGCATCTTAGGTTGTCCAACCCAAGTCATTGTCTGTAGTGCCAATACATTTTTATTTTCACATAGTCACTATTGTTGGTATCAGGTTTCTGTAGCCAAGGATCTTGGAATATGTCCATATCCTATATAAAAGTCAGAATGATGAGGAGCATCCTTTAGTTTCACTCACAATTAGAGGGTGATGCAGAGAGCTCAGTCCTGAAAGCAGGTCGTTGTTGTTGTTAAGTCCTCTGGGTGTTAAAGGGAAGTTTCTGTTGAATAGGTGTATGCCAGAGCAGTGGTAGGGTCTTCCCTGGTAG
>NW_026060287.1:0-63564 GCF_024139225.1 Suncus etruscus | reverse complement strand
TCAAGCCCAAGTGGGAATTTTCAGACATGACCAAGGAAAGAACAGACCGAGAGATGCCAGGGAGGCCCCTAGTGACTCTGAGGAATTGCGCGGAAGAGGCGGCGGCCCTAGAGGGAATCTGCCCCCTTCACTCTCCAGTTCTGGCTCCTGGGCAGTGATTGGGGGATCAAGGACTTGAGCTTGGCAGGAAAGTCAGGCCTGGCAGACAGTTCTGACTGCAGAGCCCCCATCGGTCCTGACCATGGCAGGATGTGGCTCCACTTCAGAGAAAGAGCTCCTCCTGATACACTTTCCACAATGAAGGCTTGAAAGCCCCCAGGTCTGAGGGAGATGCCGCCACCCTGGCCCCAGGCAATGGGTCCTTTGTTCCAAGTAGGCTTTTCTAGGTGTCCTCCCAACCTGCCCTCCTGGGGCTTTCCACTTTGGTTAACTGTCCTGTTGCTAGGGTGGTTGCCAGGGAAAGGGGGGGCCAGTTGAAGGTCTCTGACTTTCCTCCCTTGGCGACTGTTCCTGCCTGTCTGAGAAGGGGAGGGTTCATCCTCTGGGTCTGCTTCAGGTCACAGGTGTCCTTAATCAGGTCTCAAGACTTTATTGTCCTGGGGCTCCTCCCTGCTGTTAGCTTGCAAAACTTGAGGAGACATTTACTTCTTCCATTCATTTCCTTACTATGACAATTTTTTCTTTTTCTTTTTTTCGATTTTATCCCCCACCCTACAACTGTTTTCCTATAGTACAACTGTGAATATGTTATCTTTCACACCACTGACACATCTTTGATTCCTGACACTGTATAGGGTTCCCTATGCTCTCAGGAGTGATTTCTGAATATTGAGCCAGGAATGACCCTCTGAGCAACACAGGGTATGGCCCAACAATTTTATTTATTTATTTTATAAAATCTCTTTTAAGCCCCATGATTACAAGCAGAATTGTAGTTACGTTTCAATCATAAAGAAAACACCCCGCCTTCATCAATGCAACATTCCTACCACCAATGCCACCCCTTTGTCCTTCCCAACCACTGCCTATATTTCCAGACAGGCATTCTATTTCTCTCATTAAGATTGTCATGATAGGGGCTGGAGAGAGAGCATGAAGGAAGGCATTTGCCTTGCATGCAGAAGAACAGTGGTTCGAATCCCCACATCCCACATGGTCCCCTGAGTCTGTCAAGAATGCTTTCTGAGCTTAGAGCCAGGACTGACCAGTGAGCACTGCCGGGTGTGGAACCCCCCCCAAAAAAATCTGGATCTCCTGTGCAATTCTCCTGTGCAAAACTACCACTTGGGCCCCCCCTATACCCTGCATATGTAAAATCTCTTTATTTTTCCTTTTATCTTTTCTGAATAAATTAGCAAAAGTACCTTTGATTAAGTCAACCCTGGCCCTCAGGTGTTCAGTCTAATAAAAATGAGTGGGCAAAAATTTTTTTAAAAATGGGAAAGCAGGGGGCCTGAGAGAGAGCACAGCATTAAGGCGCTTGCCTTGCATGCAGAAGGATGGTGGTTGGAATCCCGGCATCCCATATGGTCCTCGAGCCTACCAGGGGCAATTTCTGAGCATAGAGCCAGGAGTAGCCCCTGAGTGCTGCCGGGTGTGACCCGAAAACCAAAAAAAAAAAAAAAAAAAAAGGAGAGCATCTCCCCTCTCCTCATCTCTCTTCTCCTCTCTCCTCTCCCCTCTACTCTCTTCTCTCCTCTCTCCTCTCTCTTCTCTCTCTCCCTCCCCTCACCTAGAATGAGGGACTAAAGGAACTTTTCCTCATCTCTGCTTAGCCAGGACAGAGCATGTGACTTGGAATTAATGTGTTGGAAACGAATGTTTTCTGGAGCTGTTGCTAGTTTAACCCCACGCGCGTGCGCGCGCGCACACACACACACACACACACACACACACACACACACACACACACGGGAGGGCAACAGTAGAAGGAAGCTTGGCTGACTAAGGAAAATCCATGATGCTATGCTACTGAACACCCTTGGTCTAAAAGGCAACTTGGACTGTCTGATTTCTTCTGTGAATCTACAAGCTGATACCCCGCAGAATTCCCCCCACAGACCCATATTCAGGTTTTTATTATTCACAAAATTAAACAGGGTAATTATTTAGGAAAACCCTCCCTCTGGCACGATGTCATAAATATGCTGGATATGGACATAGTTGAAATGGATTATGGACCATTTGCTTTAGTCTTGGAAGGAGGAGGAAGCATCAGAGATCAAATGTTTTATACACAGGGGGAACTTGTGTAAGTCTCTAAGTCTCCCAACACCTTGGTTAGTTATTGCTTTTACTTGTTATTATGAAGAAAATGTTAAATCACTGCATTAGAATTTTTCATTTAGTTTAGTGATTTATAAAATATCATTGAATTTTAGCAACGATTGAGTATCAACACCAGTCCTACACTGGGGTCAGCTCCCATTATCAGTGCTCCCATACTTCAGTCCCACCCCGTCCCTGCCTGCCCCCTAAACAGACACATGGCAGAGTACTTTGGTTACAGATTAGATTTTACCTCAGTGCTATTGGATCTGTGCTTTGGATGTAGATCTAGACCATTCTCCCACATCATTAGATAAAGGAAGTCCCTACCCACCTTCCACATTACTTCCCTTTCTCAACTTCATTCATCAGGCCTAGACTTCTTTCCTTTTTATATTATTTCTTTCATTTGTGTGTGTGGGTCCACACCTGGTGATGCTCAAGGGTTTCTCCTGGCTATGTGCTCAGAAATGGCTCCTGGCTCAGGGGATCATATGGGATGCCTGGTGATCGAACCACGGTCCATATTAGGTTATCCAAGTGCAAGGCAAACGCCATAGCCCTTGTGTCACTGCTCTGGCCCCTTTCTTAATTCTTATGCTCTGAGTTCATCATTTAGTTTGATATCTACCCAGTGAGTACATCAAGTATCTTCATTCAGTGTTTCTCTGTACTAGAGATAAATGAGATGATGCTGTGTTTTTCTTTCTTCTTTTAGTTTATTTCTCCCAACAAGGGACCTTTTCTGTCTCTGTGCTCAGGCTTCACTCTTTATGGTGTTCATTGGTCATATGGGGTGCTGGGTATAGAATTTCTGTCAGGAGATTGCAAAGAAATTCCCTCATCTGCTGTATTACCACTCTTGCCTACAATTTTTGAAAAATTTAATCAGGCTACAGCTAAACTTCTTTTTTTAAGGGGGCTTGGGGTTTTAGAATTACTACTAGCTCTACACTCAGAAATCGCTCCTGGCAGGCTCAGGGGACCATGTGGGATGCCGGAATTCGAACCACCGTCCTTCTGCATGGAAGGTGAATGCCTTACCTCTATGCTATCTCTCTAGTCCCCCCTTTTTTTGAATTCTGGGCCACACCTCACAGTGCTCAGGGGTTACTCCTAGCTGTGCACTCAGAAATTGCTCCTGGGAAGCTTGGGGGACCATATGGGATGCAGGGGACCAAGCCCAGGTGCTTTCAGGGTTTGGCTGTGTGCAAGGCAAATACCCTACCTCTGTACTCTCTCTCTCTCTCAGAAAGGGATATTAAGCATTTTTTATGATATTAAATATTTTTATATTCTAGTCCCCAGCAGGGCACTCTCCAAACACTGCAGGAAACAACTGAACACACAGGAAGGGGGAAATCTAGAGCACCAATGGCTATGCCCTCTCACATGCGCAAATATCAATTAAGGAACCCTTCCCACAACCACTGAGCCCTATTCTGAGCCATATGTCTTATGCAGACGTCTCCAGTTTACTCATGAAAAGGGAGAGAAGGAAAGGTTGATACTCCAGCTGTAAATTCAATGATATCTACACAGAAATTTCACCCAGGGGTTGAGGTGATAGTACAAGATGGAATGCATTTGCCTTGCATGCGGCAGACCTGGATTTGATCCCCAGCATCCCATTTGATCTCCAGATCACAACAGGAGTGATTCCTGATCATTGCTGGGAGTGTCAGAAAAATAAGCATAAACAAAACTATTCCTCTCTCTTTTGGAAGTCTATCTATCTATATCTATCTATCTATCTATCTATCTATCTATCTATCTATCTATCTATCTATCTATCTATCTATCTATCTATTTATCTCCATATATCACAGAGTGTAGGCCATTTGTCTTGCACAGGTCTCATGTGCGTTTGATCCCTGGTATTGCTATGTTCTGCTGGGTCTGCAGGAGTAATTTGAGAGCACCGAGCCATTAATAACCATTGAGTCCAGGAGTTATGGCAAAAATCAGTAAAATAAATAAATAAAAACACCCCTAAATCTCTACCGCAGGTTTAATCTGATCAGTTCCCACTCTCCATCTTAATATGACCTAGAGACCATGGCGGTTTGGATCCCCAGATCTAAGCCAAGGAGAAGCAAAACTCACCTTCCATGCTAAGTGCCTGGTGTGAAGATGGAGCCTGGCCCTTTAATAATGCAAAAGGAATCCAGTGAAGTCATTAAACCTGCACTTTTCCCCTGCCACAAATCCTTTTTCCCTCCCCCTTGTTGTTCCACCAACCACAAAACTCCAGAACAGAGAGTGTTTGAGGGGGTCCCTGCAGGCTCAGGGGTGTGTGCAATGAATATAGGTGTGCCGAAGGCATTTTTGTATTGTGCTTTTGTGTTCCTAGGGTATATCCCTAGGAGTGGTTAGTTGGATCATATGATTCATCCCATATGATGATCAATTCCATATGATCCAGAGATTTACTTAAAAGCATGAAGCAATTTTTTTTTTTTTTGTTTTTGGGTCACACCTGGCAGCGCTCAGGGGTTACTCCTGGCTCTATGCTCAGAAATCGTCCCTGGCAGGCACAGGGGACCATATGGGATGCCAGGATTCGAACCACCGTCCTTCTGCAAGAAAGGCAAACACCATACCTCCATGCTTTCTCTCCGGCCCCACATGAAGCGATTTTAATTTTCTTGATTAAACAGAGATATGGTTGATGACCCACAGAAATGTGAGGGGATTAGTGGATATATCGTTCACATTCCTACTATTTAGAGAGAATTCTATCCCAGGATTTCTTCCATCTTTCCAATGAGCTGATATACATTTTCCCAAATCTATTCATACTCTTCTTCATAAAAACATTCAGAAACCAAGTCACAGGGATATCCCTCTAGAGATCATTTTGCCTAAACACTCGGCTTATGCTGCTGTGACCATAGTAAAAAAGCCCTTCTCTCCTGGCTGTCACTCCAGTCAGGGAACCTGGGGTTTCAATGCTAAGGAAGCTGCCTGTCACCCACCAGATGGATCTTTGAATGAGAGGTAGCTGTCTGCTCAAAGTACGTTTTGCTGTGAAGGTGCTACAGTGACCCTTGTCAAGCTACTGTCACAATGTACACTTAATGAAAAGCAAGATAAGATAAACATAGTTTTGTGGACACAGGAAGAAAGTGTGCAAGTCAAGGCAGGTGTGTTTACTTTTTGATGTCATGGAACCCTAGTGTCCCAATTTTCCTGATTCTTTGGACATTGAAATTATTTTGAAAATCAGATGCATAATTTTGATAAAAGCTGAGTGAGGGGCCGGAGAGATAGCATGGAGGTAAGGCGTTTGCCTCTCATGCAAAAGGTCATCGGTTCGAATCCCGGCGTCCCATATGGTCCCCCGTGCTTGTCAGGAGCGACTTCTGAGCATGGAGCCAGGAGTAACTCCTGAGCACTGCCGGGTGAGACCCAAAAACCAAAAAAAAAAAAAAAAAAAAAAAAAAAGCTGAGTGAAATAATTTTGAAAAAGGAGTGCCTGCAGCCAAGCTAAGGACATCCCTTTATGACGTCGGCAGGAAGTAGGTGTGACGTCATCTAGCCCGCAGCGTCCTTTGCGTGCCTGTCCCCTGCTCAGCCCGGAGCTGCCCTCTGTCTCTTCGGACTGGGCCGGGCCGGGGATTCCATGTGGCGCGGGGTCTGGAGGGACGATCAGCGGCTCTGAGCCTGTGGAGCCCCGGTCACTGCCAGGTGAGATGCGGGGTACCCGGGGAATTGGGGAGGTGGTGGCGCCCAGCGGTGGGACAGACCCGAGCGCGGAGGTTGTGTCTTGCTGCGGATCGTCTCCAGAGGCAGGCGAGACCGAGAGAGAGGCCAGTCGATGCGGATCTGCCGCCCAGGGCGCTGTCTTGGCGAGTGGGTGAGCGGGTTCAGCACCGACACCTCATGATGATCGAGATGCGGGAGGCGACGGGGAAACGGGCGGTCGAGGGCGAACCTGGGCTTGAACGAGCCCAGGCGGGAATTCTCAGACATGACGACGGAAGAACAGGCCGAGAGATGCCTGGGAGGCCCCTGGTGGCTCCGAGGAATTGGGGGGAGAGGCGGCGGCCCTGGAGGGAGTCTGCCCCCTTCTCTCTCTCCAGAACCGGCTCCTGGGGAGTGACTGGGGATCCAGGACTTGAGTTTTGCTGGAAAGTCAGGCTTGAAGGAGAGTTCTGACTGCCGAGTCCCAGCCAGACCTGAGGAACTTTGCAGGATGTGGCTCAACTTTAGAGAAAGCTCACCCTGACACATGTTCCATAGTGAAGGCTCGAAAGTCCCCCAGGTCTGAAGGGAGATGCTGCCACCATGGCCCCAGGCAATGGGTCCTTTGTTCCAAGTAGACTTTTCTAGGTTTTACCCAACCGGCCCTCCTGTGGCTTTCCAATTTGCTTAAGAGTGCTGTTGCTAGGGTGGTTGCCAGGGGCACGGTGGGTAGCTGAAGGTCTGGGACTGCTCCCTGGGCCTCTTCCTGCCTTTCTGATGGGGGAGGGTGCAGCCTCTAAGGGCTCGCTGTAGTTCCAGGTCAAAGTGTCTTCAATCCTCCTTTGTTTTTAAGAGTATGTAGACTTTATGGCCTGAGTGATAGCACTGCTGTAAGACCTTTGCCTTGCACAAAGCCTGCATGGAAGGTCTAGGGTTTGATCCCTGCCTGAGCTAAGAGCCAGGAGTAAATCCTGAGCGCCACCAGGTGTGGCCCAAAATAAACAAACAAACAAAAAACACTTTGTTGTCCTGGAGTTCCTCCCTGCCTGTTTGCTTCCAGACCTTGAGGAGGCACTTAAGGAGTGTGGGGAGACTTTACTTCCTCTTCTATTTATTACCTTACTATGGCACTTTTATTTTCTGGTTGATTTGCTCTACAATACAACTGTGAATGTGTTACCTTTCACACTACTGAGCCCAATACGTCTAGCATTCCCAATGCTCTCCAGGAGTGATTTCTGAATACTGAGCTCAAATGACTCTCTCAGAAACAGGGTATTCCCAAAAAAGGAATTGAAGAATATGTTATTTATTTGTGTATTCTCTCTCTCTCTCTCTCTCTCTCTCTCTCTCTCTCTCTCTCTCTCTCTCTCTCTCTCTCTCTCTGGTTTTTGGGCCACACCCGGTGGTGCTCAGGGGTTACTCCTGGCTGTCTTCTCAGAAATAGCATGGAGGTAGGGCATTTGCCTTGCATGCAGAAGGACAATGGTTCCAATCCCAGCATCCCATATGGTCCCCCGAGCCTAACAGGGCCAATTTCTGGCATAGAGCCAGGCGGAACCCCTGAGCGCTGCCGGGTGTAAACCAAAAAGCAAAAAAAAAAAAAAAAAAAAAAAAAAGATTTTTATGATGGTTGCTAGTGTAGTTACTTCCCTAGCTCCACTCACCACTCTTTGTGTTGAGTTTCATGTTGTGAGCTGATTCTTCAGGCCTTCTCTAATGTCTCTGGGCATTATTGCAGTAAAGTCCTTGATTTTTCTTAAACACATAGATCAGTGAGACTATTCTGAGTCTGTCTTTCCCTCTGATTTCTTTCACTCAGCATCATAGATTAAGTGTAATCCATGTTTAGGAAAATTTCATGATTTCATCTCTCCTGAAGGCTGCATAATATTTCATTGTGTATATGTTCTACAGTTTCTTTATCCATTCATTTGTTGACCCTTAACACCCTCTTGGTTGTTTCCAGAGTCTGGAAATAGCGCTGCAATGAATATAGGTGTGAGGAAGGGAATTTTGAATTGTGTTTTTGTGTTCCTAGGTTATATCCCTAGTAGTGGTATAGCTGGATCATTTGGGAGCTCTAGGGGTTTTTTTTGTTTTGTTTTTGGGTCACACCCAGCAGTGTTCAGGGGTTACTCCTGGCTCTATATTTAGAAATTGCTCCTGGAAGGCTTTGGGGACCATATGGGATACCGGGATTCTAAACACCATTCTTCTGCATGCAAGGCAAATGCCCTACCTCCATGCTATCTCTCTGGTCCCAATTTCCAGGTTTTTGTGGAATTTCATATTGTTTTCCAAAAAGGCTGGACTAGAAGGCATTCCACCAACATTAAGATTTTCTTTCTCACCACATCCCCACCAGCACTGATCTTGTTCTTTGTGATATGTGCCAGTCTCTGTGATGGTACCTCATCATTGTTTTGATTTGCATCTCCCTGATGATTAGTGATGTGAAGCATTTTTTCATGTGTCTTTTTGGCCATTTGTATTTTTTCTTTATGGATGTATCTGTTCATTTCTTTTCTTTTTTTTTGTATTTTTTTTTTATTTTGGGCCACACCCAGCGTTGCTCAGGGATTACTCCTGGCTATCTGCTCAGAAATAGCTCCTGGCAGGCACGGGGGACCATATTGGACACCGGGATTCGAACCAACCACCTTTGGTCCTGGATCGGCTGCTTGCAAGGCAAACGCCGCTGTGCTATTTCTCCGGGCCCATCTGTTCATTTCTTTACCCCATATTTTGGAGGGGGTTTGGGTCACACCGGGCAGCACTCAGATGTTACTTCTGGGTCTATGCTTAGAAATTTGTCGCGGCAGACTTGGGGGAGACCATATGAGGTGGTGGAATTCAAACCACTGTCCTGCATACAAGGCAAACACTCTACTTCCATGCTATTTCTCCAGCCCCATTTACCCCGTTTTTTGATGGGGTTAGATTTTTCTTTTTTTTTAATAAATTTTATTAAATTCTTGGTTTTTGGGTCACACCCAGCAGTGCTCAGGGGTTACTCCTGGCTGTCTGCTCAGAAATAGCTCCTGGCAGGCATGAGGGACCATATGGGACACCGAGATTTTTCTTTTTAAGTCTATCAGTACCTTGTATATCTTAGATATTAGCCCTTTATCTGATGGCTACTGGTGAATAGTTTCTCCCTTTCTGTGGGTGGCTTTTGTATCCTAGGCACTATTTCCATTGAGGTGTAGAAGCTTCTTAGCTTAATATATTCCAATCTGTTTAACTTTGCTTCCACTTGTTTGGAGAGTGCTGTTTCTTCCTTGAAGATGCTTTTAGTCTCAATGTCATGGAGTGTTTTTACCTACGTGTTGTTCTATAAACCTTATGGTTTCAGGCCTGATATCAAGGCCTTTAAATTTGTTTGGATTTGACCTTTGTTTATGGTGTTAGATGGAGGTCTGAGTTTGCTTTTTTGCAAGTGGCTAACCAGTTGTGTCAACACCATTTGTTGAAGAGGCTTTCCTTGCTCCATTTTGAATTTCTTGCCTCTTCATCAAAGATTAATTGATTGTAGTCTGTGGAACTGAAGAATTTTAAAGTAGATTTCTTTTATGTGGGTGACATGGAAAGGCCTGCATTGCTTTCTATACCTTATTCATAAGAATGTTCATATTGAATAAAAATTACATATATGTACGTTTTTGGGAAAGGTCTGAGCTTACGCTCTGACACCATGCAATTCCTAGCAGAAATCATGTTGGAGAGGGGGCTGACTCATGGAATGATTGTGAGAATTAATTAATTGACTGAATTTAATTAAATTTCTTACTTCCTTTAATTGAACAAAGCCAGTGCTTAGTCCTACACTGCATAAACATCTGTCCTAGCAGTGTTTATGGGGAAACCATAACCCATAACCCATAAGCAAGCCCTGAATACCCCCGGCAAAGGCACTTCCAGGCTGAGTGCAAGTGACCATTTTACTGCTATTTTGTAGAGAGCAGTGACATACTAGACTTCTGCCTCAAACTCAGCCCCTGACCTAGACTCACAGGGACTCAGGAGTGCAGTTCCTCTCTCTAGAGCCAGACCAGTGTTCCTTTCCAATCCTATTCACATCCTAATCCCAACCCCATTCTGTTTTCAAGGAGAGAAAGAAGTTTCTGTCTGTGTATGTTCTCATTGAGACAGAGCTGGTGCCCAGAGGTGCAGCCCAACTGGCATTTTTGGCCCGTGCAGGCACTTCCTGATAGGGCAGGGATTTTCTTCCTTGACAGTGCTCACAACTGTATCTTTCCTATAGGGATTCATGCAAACTTCCTTTCTGCTGCTCTCCCAAAGTAATATGTACTGGTGAAGGTGGAACTGCCCCATCAGAAGTCCATTTCCTAGGTCGGTTCAGGGCAGGACAGCGGGGAGGACAGGAGTGTGCAGCTCCCCTGTTGTCAAGGAGTGGCTCCTGGCTGGGGTCCTGGACTCTGTTATTTGAGGCTACTTTTGTCCTTGTTTGCTGTGTTTGGTTTAATGGCCCCCAATGTGTTCAGACTTAGCTTCTGAATCAATGTTTTTGGGTCACCATTGGCAGGTCTCAGACCCTAAAGGGGTTCTGGAGTCCATAGAATATGTATTGGAGATATTTTGCCAAGGAAATCTTTCATCCTGGAATTTTTGCCCTAAACCACCATTCCTACTTTTAGGGATCAGATCTCTTACTGATTTTTAGTTCTGGCTCCACAGCCGATAGGGGGTTCTCTAGTCTGTACTCAGGTGTCCCAGTTGCTCTGCATGATGGATCATATATGAATCCGAGGTTTTTTCTGGGCAGGCCATGTACAACTCAAGTGCCCTCCAGGCTGTTCTGTAGGTTCAGCATAAGCTTCTTCATTTGTAGTTTGCTGCAGTTCCCAGATGCGAGGCCAATGCCTGTGTCTTTGTCTTCTCCTATATTCACTCAGGATCCACCATGGGGGTCTTGCACACTTCTCAGAGTTCCTAACTCTCCAAACTCTGGGTGAAGAATGTTCTGCCTTACTAGAAACTATGTGGCTGGGTCCATTCCTGCGTTTGCACTTCCCTTTGGGTTTTCGTTTTTGTTTTTTGTTTTTTTTTTGTGCTACTTCAGATTTTGTATAAAATTTTTTTCCATGTTGACAATACTCTGGGCTTACTCTTGGCTCTGCATGGAGGATTTACTCCTGGCGATGTGATGGAACCCAAATATATACCAGGGATTGACCCTGGGTTGGCCTTGTTTGCAACCCCTGGCTCTGTTTCTCCACCCCTTTTTGATCATTCCAGGCAGTTCAGATCTTTAGTTCTTCACTCTGAAGAGTCTCACCTCTTCCCTGCTCGTACATTTCTTTCCAGAAAGAAATTGCACTTTCAAAGCATATAGGTCTGCAGTTCCGTGGCTTGTGGATCTAAGAGGGAAATGTCAGCAAAGGTTTATTTCAAAGTCATAAGGATTGGAAGTCAGGTCAGTTTTATCTGCTCAAGAAGAGACTTTCTTGGATGCAAACGCCTTACTGCTGTGCTATCTCTGGCCCCTGGGGGAAATCATATGTCAGTCAGGGATCTGGGTTCTATAGGAGACTAGACATTGTAGTTACTCCAAGTGAAGCCCCTCCCCATTGTCTTACCCTCCCAATTCTTATTTTACTTCTTAGAGGAGTCTAAGTATGTAATTTTATTTTATTTATTTATTTATTTGGTTTTGGGGTCACACCTAGCAGTGCTTAGGGGTTACTCCTGGCTCTATGCTCAGAAATCACTCCTGGCAAGCTCGGGTGACCATATGGGATGCCGGGATTCAAACCACTGTCCTTCTGCATGCTAGGCAAACGCCCTGACTCCATGCTATCTCTCCAGCCAATTTTTATTTTTTGATTTTGAGCCACATCTCGTAACGCTTAGGGGTTACTCCTGGCTATGTGCTCAGAAATCTCTCCTGACTTAGGGGTCCATATGAGACAGTGGGGGATCAAACCGTGGTCTGTTCTGGGACAACTCATGCAAGGCAAACGCCCACTGCCCCATCTCTCTGGCCTCTAATTATGTAATTTTACGTGTAATTTTACAGTTCTGAGAGATCAAACATTGCACGGGGCATTTTCTTTGACCTCTGGGAACCAGGTTTGCTTAGGTAAAGCAGCTTGTGCCTGAATATCTGCATATTGATTTTCTGCCCTTAATAATTCATATGATAGAGTGACCCCTGTCACTCGTTTTTAGTTCCATCCGGGCTATATAATTTGGATTTCACACCCTCCGCATAGAACATCTCCCATTCGGTTCGCTGTTTAGATGGCAAGCATATTTCAGCTAGTTTTTTAAATTCATGCAGCGTCCAAAGTGATTTTCGACACCAAAGTCTTAGCGTCTCCAGACAGTATGGAGAGGTTGGCCCAAATTCCTTACATGCTTTCTTAAACCGTTCCATGTCTTCTATTTCAAGGGGTTCATAAATGGGTCTATATACTGTTTGTAATGGAACTGAGGCCGGATTTGCAGAAGTACTTTGCACCGGGCTCTGAGCCCTGACATGTGGAGCACTAGCCTGTGATTCATCATCTGAGCCGGCACTATTTTGTGATTCCATTCTGTGTACAGAATCCGGACTCACTTGTGGACTTAGCACCGGGGGTTGGTCATCAGTGTTAATATTTTGATTTGGGTCCTGAGTTTCTAAATTATGTTTCCGAGTAGATTTTTTGTTGGGAAAAATGCCTATATTTTTGATGGTGGTGCTAGATTCATCAGCCTGCACTTTGGCCTGGGGTTTCATTGGATAGATCTCCTTATTTTTCAGGCTGGTCCTATCCTCACTTTTTCCACACTTTTTACTTCCAAAATACCAGCCAATACCTATGCACACCATAACAATATTAGCAACCACAGAGATTCCACAAACTATGACTAATGGAGACAACACAGGTGAGGCAAATATTTGAGTATCAATTTTCGTTTGAACTATAGACCACAACCATCCAAAAGCAATGAATTTTCCTATCATCCAGCCTATTCGTTTTAAATAGTATGGAAATATCCACTTGACAAACGCAGAACCAAAGAATTTGTAACAAGGTGGCACAATCAACATGGCTGACCATAGAAGCCATCCAAGGATCTCCAGAGGCAATTTCCAATAAAGCGTTTCACTTACAGTTATTGAGGGTCCAGGTCCACCTGTTCCCAGCGCCATTTGTAAGATATCTTTGCTGTTAACTTGGCTGGGTATTTGTGAATCCAAGAACAGTCCCCAGAATGAGAAATTACTTCCCATCCCCTTGTCCCCTTTCGGGGGAAGACCTTGGTAATATTTATCCGCAGCAAATAATAATCCACACAGACAAGAAGGATAGGGTGTAAAAGATAGGGCAAGGAGAGCCAGAGAATCCTCCTGCAGCCAGCAGCTTTCACAGAAGGCTCCCTCTCCCCTGTCCATCAAGCTATTTATTGCCAACTCCACAGCGCCCCACCTGGAAGGGCTAGGTGGGGCAATAGTCACAGAACAATCCTAAGGAAACACTTTTATATACAATTCCAAGAATAATCTTGTGGAAACTTTTTCATATACTACAATTTAGGTTTATGGGTACTCAGGGGTCACTTCTAGCTCTGTGCTCAGAAATTGCTCCTGGCAGGATCAAGGGACCATGTGGGAAGTTGGGAATTGAACCTGGGTCAGCCACTTGCAACGCAAGCACCCTAACTCTGGTCTGTCGCTCCGCCTCCCATCCCCCATTTAATTTTTTATGAGATTAGGGAAGCTCTTGACCACACATGGGAGTGCTCAGAGCTTAGTAAAGCCACTGAGTTGAAGGATTACTTATGGGATTACTCAGTGATCACTTGGATTGCTAGTGATCAAACCTGGATCTGCTGCTCTGTGCTAGAGTCTCAATGCCCGATAAGTTTAACTTTTATGTTGCAAATTTGACTTAAGTGCTGTCCATCAGTTCTTTCGGCTCGCATGGCATTAGCGCCTCCCTATCTTCTTTGGCTGGTGTAATGTGTGGGATCAAACCAGAGGCTCCTATTCACAATGGACGTTTTCCAATTATACTTGTTCCAGTTTGGACTGTGTAATTTTACAGTTTCTTTTGGGGCACACCCAAGAGAACTTGGACTTCCTTCTGGCTCTGCACTCAGGAATCAACCTTGAAGGCCTCTAACCCTGAATCATTCCTGTGGATGGGACATTGCAGGGTGAAGCCTCTGCTGATCTCCTGGTTGGAAGAACAAGGAGCCCTTGGTAGTTTGCAGAGAGGCATGTGTGGAGGGAATTGTTGGAGGAGGCCCAGTCAGATCCTGTGGAGGACTGTGGTAGTGTCTGGGCACATAGGAAATGTGGGAGCTGAGCAGCGTGTGCCACAGTCCTGGATCTGCCATGTGGGACCTCTCCTGCTCAAGTTCTCAGCTCTTGATACTAAGGCCCATAACAATTGGCGCTTGACTTTCTTTTTTTTTTGTAAATTTATATCTGCCCTAAAATAACACTCAGAATATTAAGCATAGCATTTCAGTACTTATATTGATTAATTTTTTTAATTTTAATATGCTTTGTTGGAATTTAAGTAGTATGCTTATATGAACCTAAATTTACTATAGGTAATTTACATTTTTTCACCAAATACTTGTATATACATTGAGGTTTTTTTATTGAAAAAAAAAACCCTTCACCAGTGCAACATTTCCATCACCAATATCCCATGTGTCCCTCCTCCCCACCCCACACTGGCCTGTACTCCAGACAGGCTTTCTACTTTCATCATTCAGTCACATTTTGTTATGATGGTTCTCGTGTAATTATTTTTGTGACTGCACCCATCAATCTCTGTGATAAGCTTCATGTTGGGAGATGGACCCTCCAGTCCTCCTCTATTTTGTCTCTGAGAATCATTACACAAATGTCTTTTATTTTTCTCAAAACACATTGATGAGTGAGACCATTCTGTGTTTATCTCTCTCCCTCTGACTTATTGCACCCAGCATAATAGATTCCATATATATCCATGTATAGGAAAATTTCATGACTTCATCTCTTCTGACGGCTGCATAATATTTTATTGTATATATATATGTACCATAGTTTCTTTAGTCATTCATCTATTGTGGGGCATCTAGGCTGTTTCCAGAGTCTGGCATTTGTAAACAGTGCTGCAATGAATATAGGTGTGAGGAAGGGATTTTTGTATTGTATTTTTGTGTCCCTAAGATATATCCCTAGGAGTGGTATAGATGGAATGTATGGGAGCTCAATTTCCAGTTTTAGGAGGAATTTCCGTATCGCTTTCCATGATGGTTGGACTAGATGGCATTCCCACCAGCAGTGGATAAGAGTTCTTTTCTCTCCACATCCCCACCAGCACTGCTTGTTCTCATTCTTTGTGATGTGTGCCAATCTCTGTGGCATGAGATGGTACCTCATAGTTGTTTTGATTTGCATCTCCCTGATGATTAGTGATGTGGAGGATTTTTTCATTTGCCTTTTGGCCATTTGTATTTCTTCTTTGTGGATATGTCTGTTCATTTCTTCATCCCACTTTATTGTTGTTGTTTTCTTTTTTGGGGGGGATCAAACCAACGGCGCTCAGGGTTATTTCTGGCTCTCCACACAGAAATCACTCCTGGCAGGCACTGGGGACCATATGGGATGCCGGGATTCGAACCACCATTGGTCCTGGGTTGGCCGCTAGGCAGCCAAACGCCCTACCTCTGTGCTATCTCTTCAGCCCCTCTTCATTACATTTTTTGATAGGGTTAGATTTTTTCCTTGTTAAATCTGTCAGTACCTTGTATATCTTAGATATTAGCCCCTTATCTGATGGGTACTGGGTGAATAGTTTCTCCCATTCTGTGGATGGCTTTTGTATCCTAGGGAATATTTGCTTTGAGATGCAGAAGCTTCTCAGCTTAATATATTCTATTTGTCTCTGCTTCCATTTGTTTGGAGAGTGCTGTTTCCTCCTTGAAGATGCTTTTAGTCTCAATGCCATGGAGTGTTTTTTTTTTTTTTTACCAAGCTGTTGTTCTATATACCTGTGGTTTCAGGCCTGATATCAAAGTCTTTAATCCATTTGGATTTGACCTTTGTACATGGTGTTAGATGGAGATCTGAGTTCGCTTTTTTGGCAAGTGGCAGAAAACCAGTTGTGCCAACACCATTTGTTGTTGAAGAGGCTTTCCTTGCTCCATTTTGGATTTCTTGACCCTTTATCAAAGATTAATTGATTGCAGTCTGGGGAACTGAAGAAAATTCTAAAGTAGATAGAATTCTTTCACGTGGGTGACATGGAAAGGCCTACATTGCTTCCTATACCTTATTTATAATAATGTTCAATTGAATAAAAATGATATATATGTACATTTTTTGGGAAAGTCTGAGCTTAACCTCTGAAACCATATAATTTCTAGAAGAAATCATGTTGGAGAGGGGGTTTACTCATAGAATTAATTAATTAGCCTATTAATTAAATTCCTTACTTCCTTTAATTCAACAAAGCCAGTGCTTAGTCCAACATTGCATAAATATCTGTCCTAGCAGTATGTGTGGGGGAAACCATATGGCAGGTGGGTAGCAAGCCCTGAATACCCCTGGCAGAGGCACTTCCAGGCTGAGTTCAGGGACCATTCTACTGCCAGCCTGCAGGGCAGGGATGACCTGGACTTCTGCCTCTCAGTCGGCCCCTGCCCTAGACTCCAGGGACTCAGAAGTGCAGTTCCTCCTGCTAGAGCAAGAGCAGTGTTCCTGTCCTATTCACATCCTGATCGTAAGCCCATTCTGTTTTGTAGGAGAGAAAGGTGTTTCTGTCTGTGTATGTTCCCATGGGCCTGAGTCTGTGTATGTTCACAGAAGACTGAGCTGAGCTGAGAGGTGCAGCCCAACTGGCATTTTTGGCCCTTGCAGGCACTTCCTGTCAGGCAGGGGTTTTTCTTCTACAGTGCTCACATCTGTGTCTTTCCTATAGGGATTCATACAAACTGCCTTTCTGCTGCTCTTCCGGAAATGCATACTTGAAGACGGAGCTGCCCCATCGGAAGTCCAGTTCCCAGGTAGGTGGAGAGTGTGAGCATAGGGAAGGACAGCGGGGGAGGACAGGAGAGTGCACACCCCCACCCCCAATGTCAAGTTGTGGCTCCTGACTGGGGTTCTGGACTCTGTTATTTGAGGCCACTTTTGTCTTTGTTTGCTGTGTTTGGTTTAATGGCCCCCAGTGTGTTCAGACTTGGCTCTTCCAATAGAGTTCTTGGGTCACCAATGGCAGGTCTCAGAGCGTAAAGTGGTTCTGGAGTCCATAAAATATGTATAGGTGATATCAAGGAAATCCTTGATCCCAGGATTCCTGACCTATATCGTCATTCCTAACTCATCAAGGATCAGATCTCTTACTGATTTTTAGTTTTGGCTCCACAGCCGATAGGGGTTCTCCTGGTCTGCACTCCTGGTGCTCTGCATGATGGATCATACATATGTGGAATCCAAGGTTCTTTGTGGGCAGGCCATGTACAACACAAGTGCCCTCCTGGCTGTTGTGTAGGTTCAGCACAACCTTCTTTATTTGTATTTTGCTGCAGTTCCCAGATCCGAGGCCAATGCCTGTGTCTTTGTCTTATATATTCATTCAGGATCCACCAGGGGCATCTGGCACACTCCCTCGAGTTCCTAACTCTCTAAACTCTGGGTGTAGAATTTTCTGCCTTAAGGGAAACTATGTGGCTGGGTCCATTGCTGCGTGTGCACTTCCCTTTGGGTTTTCATTTGGATTTCTTTTTTTTTTTTTTTTTTTGGTTTTTGGGCCACACCCGGCGATGCTCAGGGGTTACTCCTGGCTCTCTGCACAGAAATAGCTCCTGGCAGGCACGGGGGACCATATGGGACACCGGGATTCGAACCAACCACCTTTGGTCCTGGATCGGCTGCTTGCAAGACCAATGCCGCTGTGCTATCTCTCCGGGCCCTTCGTTTGGATTTCTTTGTGCTGTGCTACTTCGGATTGTTTTGTTTTGTATAGAATTTTTCCCCGTGTTGGTTATACTAAGGGGTTACTTCTAGCTTTGCATTCAGAAATCATTCCCAGCAGGAACATGGGGCCATCGGGGATGCTAGGATTTGAACCACTGTCCTTCCTGAATTGGCTGCATGCAAGGCAAATGCCCTACTGCTGTGCTATATCTCTGGCTCCCTGAAAATGAATGTTTTGTTTTTGTGCCTTGCCCATCATGTGCTCAGGAATAACCTCTGTGGCTCAGGGGATCATGTGGAAAGCAGAGTTGCAATCTGAGTCCCATGATTACAGGGAAAATGCCCTCCATGCTGTTATGGATTCCAGCCAGAGTATTTAACATTATCCATAAGGCCAAGGCTGGTTCTTTCTGAAGACAGAGGGGAGAGACCCTGACCACTTTAGTGTACTAGGGATCTTGACCACCTTCATTTGTGAGCTGGCTCAGGACATAGAGTGGCTGTGCCTGGACACTCTCAGCTGAACCTCTACAGAGACTTGATGCCGAAGATCAACCAGGACCTATGGGTCATAAGTGAGATAAATGAGATGATGCTGCGTTTTTCTTTCTTCTTTTGGTTCTATTCTCCCAACAAGGGACCTTTTCTGTCTCTGTGCTCAGGCTTCACTCTTGGTGGTGTTCATTGGTCATATGGGGTGCTGGGTATAGAATTTCTGTCAGGAGATTCCAAAGAAATTCTCCCGTCTGCTGTATTACCACTCTTGCCTACAGGTTCAATTTTTAAAAAATTTAATCAGGCTACAACTAAACTTCTTTTTTTGGGGGGGGTTTGGGGTTTTTGGGTCACAACCAGCGGTACTCAGGAGTTACTCCTGGCTCTACATGCAGAAATTGCTCCTGGCAGGCTCAGGGACCATATGGGATGCCTGGATTCGAACTACTGTCCTTCTGCATGGAAGGCAAATGCCTTCCCTCCATGCTACCTCTCCAGTCCCCCATTTTCTTTTGGATTCTGGGACACACCTCACAGTGCTCAGGAGTTTCTCCTGGCTCTGCACTCAGAAATTGCTCCTGGGAAGCTCAGGGGACCATATGGGATGTAGGGGACCAAGCCGAGGTCCTTTCAGGGTTTGGCTGTGTGCAAGGCAAATGCTCTACCTCTATTCTCTCTCTCTCTGGCCTCTACAACTAAACTTCTAAGCTTTAAGCTCAGAAAAGTGTATTAAGCATTTTTATGATATTAAATATTTGAATATTCCAGTCCCCAGCAGTGCACTCTCCAAACACTGCAGGAAATAACTGAACACACAGAAAGGAGGAAATCTAGAGCACCAATGGCTATGCCCTCTCACAGGCTCAAATACCACTTAAGGAACCCTTCTCACAACCCCTGAGCCCCATTCTGAACCATATGTCTTTGCAGAAGTCTCCAGTTCACTCATGAAAAGGGAGAGAATGATAGGATGACTCCAGCTGTAAATTCAGTGTTATGTACACAGATATGTTGGGTCAGAAATTTCATCCAGGAGTTGAGGTGGTAGTACAGCAGGGAATGCATTTCCTTGCATGCAGCAGTCCTGGATTTGATCCCCAGCATCCCAATTGATCTCCAGATCACACCAGGAGTAATTCCTGAGCATTGCTGGGTGTGTCAGAGAAAGAAACATAAACAAAACTATTCCTCTCTCTTTTGGAAATCTACCTACCTACCTACCTATATCACAGAGTGTAGGCCGTTTGTCTTGCACAGGTCTGATGTCTGTTTGATCCCTCGTATTCATATGATCTGCTGGGTCTGCAGGAGTAATTTGAGAGCACCAAGCCATTAATAACCACTGAGTCCAGGAGTTGTGGCAAAAAATCAATAAAACCAGTCAATCAATAAATAAAAATACTCCTAAATATCTACTGCAGGTTTAATCTGATCAGTTCCCACTTTCCATCTCTATATGACCTGGAGACCACAGCGGTTTGGATCCCCAGATCTAAGTCAAGGAGAAGCAAAACTCACCTTCCATGCTAAGTGCCTGGTGTGAAGATGGAGCCTGGCCCTTGGAATCCAGTGAAGTCACTAACCCTGCACTCTTCCCCTGCCACAAGTCCTTTCTCCCTTGTTCCACCAACCACCAAATTCCAGACCAGAGAGTGTTTGAGGGGATCCCCGCAGGATCAGGGGTGTCTGCAATGAATATACAAAAATACAGAATATTTTTTGTATTGTGCCTTTGTGTTCCTAGGGTATATCCCTAGGAGTGGTTAGTTAGATCATATGATTCATCCCATATGATGATCAATTCCATATGATCCAGAGATTTACTTAAAAGCATGAAGTGATTTATTTTATTTTATTTTTTGGTTTTTGGGTCACACCTGGCAGCACTCAGGGGTTTATCTTGGCTCTATGCACAGAAATCGCCCCTGGCAGGCACAGGGGACCATATGGAATGCCGGGATTCGATCCACCGTCCTTCTGCATGAAAGGCAAACGCCTTACCTCCATGCTATCTCCCCGGCCCCGAATGAAGCGATTTTAATTTCCTCGATTAAATGGAGATATAGGTGATGACCCACAGAAATGTGAGGGGATTCGTGGATAGCTCACATTCCTATCATTTATAGAGCATTTTATCCCAGGATTTCTTCCATCTTTCCAATGAACTGATACACATTTTCCCAAATCTATTCATATTCTTCTTCAGAAAAACATTCAGAAACCAAGTCACAGGGATATCGCTCTAGAGCCCATTTTGCTAAACACCTGGCTTATGCTGCTGTGACCATAATAAAAAAAAGCCCTTCTCTCTTTGCTGTCACTCAGTCAGGGAACCTGGGGTTCCAATGCTAAGAAAGCTGCCTCTGTCACCCACCAGATGGATCTTTGAATGAGAGGTAGCTGTCTGCTCAAAGTACGTTTTGCTGTGAAGGTGCTACAGTGACCCTTGTCATGGAACCCTAGTGTCCCAATTTTCCTGATTCTTTGGAAATTGAAATTATTTTGAAAATCAGGTGCATACTTTTAATAAAAGCTGGGTGAAATAATTTTGAAAAAGGACAGCCTGCAGCCAAGCTAAGGACATCCCTTTATGACGTCGGCAGGAAGTAGGTGTGACGTCATCTAGCCCGCAGCGTCCTTTGCCTGCCTGTCCCCTGCTCTGCCTGGAGCTGCCCTCTGTCTCTTGGGACTGGGCCGGGCCGGGGATTCCATGTGGCGCGGGGTCTGGAGGGACGATCAGCTGCTCTGAGCCTGTGGAGCCCGGTCACTGCCAGGTGAGATGCGGGGGCGCCCCGGGGAATTGGGGAGGTGGTGGCGCCCAGCGGTGGGACAGACCCAGAGCGCGGAGGTTGTGTCTTGCTGCGGATCGTCTCCAGAGGCAGCCGAGACCGAGAGAGAGGCCAGTCGGGGCGATCTGCCGCCCAGGGCGCTGTCTTGGCGAGTGGGTGAGCGGGTTCAGCACCGACACCTCATGATGATCGAGATGCGGGAGGCGACGGGGAAACGGGCGGTCGAGGGAGAACCTGGGCTTGAACGAGCCCAGGCGGGGATTCTCAGACAGGACCGACGGAAGAACAGGCCGAGAGATGCCTGGGAGGCCCCTGGTGGCTCCGAGGAATTGGGGGAAGAGGCGGCGGCCCTGGAGGGAATCTGCCCCCTTCTCTCTCTCCAGATCTGGCTCCTGGGGAGTGACTGGGGATCCAGGACTTGAGTTTTGCTGGAAAGTCAGGCTTGATGCCGAGTCCCAGCCAGCCCTGAGGAACTTTGCAGGATGTGGCTCAACTTTAAAGAAAGCTCACCCTGACACATGTTCCATAATGAAGGCTCGAAAGCCCCCCAGGTCTGAAGGGAGATGCTGCCACCATAGCCCCAGACAGTGGGTCCTTTGTTCCAAGTAGGCTGTCTAGGTGTTCCCCAACCGGCCCTCCTGTGGCTTTCCAATTTGCTTAAGAGTGCTGTTGCTAGGGTGGTTGCCAGGGGCAGGGTGGGGTAGCTGAAGGTCTAGGACTTTGCTCCCTGGGCCTCTTCCTGCCTTTCTGAGTGGGGGAGGGTGCAGCCTCTAAGAGTTCGCTTTAGCCCCAGGTCAAGGTGTCTTCAATCCTTTGTTTTTAAGAGTATGGCGACTTTCTGGCCTGAGTGATAGCACTGCTGTAAGACCTTTGCCTTGCACAAGGCCTACATGGAAGGTCTAGGGTTTGATCCCTGCCTGAGCTAAGAGCCAGGAGTAAACCCTGAGCGCCACCAGGTGTGGGCCAAAACAAACAAGCAAAAAACACTTTATTGTCCTGAATTCCCTCCCTGCCTGTTTGCTTCCAGACCTTGAGGAGGTACTTAAGGAGAGTGGGGAGACATTTACTTCCTCTTCTATTTATTACCTTACTATGACACTTTTATTTTCTGGATGATTAGCTCTACAGTACAACTGTGAATGTGTTACCTTTCAACACTGACCCCGATACTGTGTAGCATTCCCCATGCTCTCCAGGAGTGATTTCTGAATACTAAGCTCGAATGACTCTCAGAAACAGGGTATTCCCAAACAAGGAATTGAAGAATATGTTATTTATTTATTTACTTATTTTATAAAATCTCTTTTTTTTTTTTTTTTTTTGGTTTTTGGGCCACACCCGTTTGACGCTCAGGGGTTACTCCTGGCTATGTGCTCAGAAATCGCCCCTGGCTTGGGGGGACCATATGGGACGCCGGGGGATCGAACCGCGGTCCTTCCGTGGCTAGCGCTTGCAAGGCAGACACCTTACCTCCAGCGCCACCTACCCGGCCCCTTATAAAATCTCTTTTTAAGCCCCATGATAACAAGCATGAGTGTGGTTGGGTTTCAGTCATATTCAGAACACCCCCCTTCACCAGTGCAACATCCCACCTACCAATGCACCTCTCTGGCCTTCCCAACCCCTGCCTATATTCCTACTTCTCTCACTCATTAAGATTTTCATAATAGGGGCTTGAGAGATAGCGTGGAGGTAGGGCATTTGCCTTGCATGCAGGACAGTGGTTCGAATCCCAGCATCCCATATGCCCTACCCCCCTGAGCCTGCCAGGGGCAATTTCTGAGCATAGAGCCAGGAGGAACCCCTGAGCACTGCTGGGTGTGAACCAAAACGAAAGAAGAAAAAAAGATTTTCATGATGGTTGGTAGTGTAGTTATTTCCCTAGCTCCACTCACCACTCTTTGTGTTGAGTTTCATGTTGTGAGCCGATTCTTCTGGCCTTCTCTAATGTCTCTGGGCATCATTGCAGTAAAGTCCTTGATTTTTCTTCAACACATAGATGAGTGAGACTATTCTGTGTCTCTCTTTCCCTCTGATTTATTTCACTCAGCATAATACATTATGTGTAATCCATGTTTAGGAAAATTTCACGACTTCATCTCTCCTGAAGGCTGCATAATATTTCATTGTGTATATGTTCTACAGTTTCTTTTTTTTTTTTTTTTTTGGTTTTTGGGCCACACCCGGTGACGCTCAGGGGTTACTCCTGGCTATGCGCTCAGAAGTCGCTCCTGGCTTGGGGGACCATATGGGACGCCGGGGGATCGAACCGTGGTCCGTCTCCTAGGCTAGCGCAGGTAAGGCAAGCACCTTACCTCCAGCGCCACCGCCCGGCCCCTTTCTACAGTTTCTTTATCCATTCATTTGTTGACCCTTCAACAACCCTCTTGGTTATTTCCAGAGTCTGGAAATAGTGCTGCAATGAATATAGGTGTGAGGAAGGGAATTTTGAATTGTGTTTTTGTGTTCCTAGTTTATATCCCTAGTAGTGGTATAGCTGGATCATTTGGGAGCTCTAGGGTTTTTTTGTTTTGTTTTTGTTTTGTTTTTGGGTCACACCCAGCAGTGTTTAGGGGTGACTCCTGGCTCTATAGTTAGAAATCGCTCCTGGAAGGCTTGGGGGACCATATGGGATACCGGGATTCTAACCACCATCCTTCTGCATGCAAGGCAAATGCCCTACCTCCATGCTATCTCTCTGGTCCCAATTTCCAGGTTTTTGTGGAATTTCATATTGTTTTCCAAAAAGGCTGGACTAGAAGGCATTCCACCAACAATAAGAGTTTCTTTCTCTCCACATCCCCACCAGCACTGATCTTGTTCTTTGTGATATGTGCCAGTCTCTGTGATGGTACCTCATCATTGCTTTGATTTGCATCTCCCTGATGATTAGTGATTTGAAGCATTTTTTCATGTGTCTTTTTGGCCATTTGTATTTTTTCTTTATGGATGTATCTGCTCATTTCTTTACCCCATATTTGGGGGGGGGGTTTTGGGTCACACCGGGCAGCACTACAGCACTCAGATGTTACTTCTGGGTCTATGCTCAGAAATTTGTCGTAGCAAATTCGGGGGAGACCATATGAGATGGTGGAATTCAAACCACTGTCCTTCTGCATGCAAGGCAAACACTCTACCTCCATCCTATCTCTCCAGCCCCATTTACACCATTTTTGATGGGGTAAGATTTTTCTAAGTCTTTCAGTACCTTGTCTATCTTAGATATTAGCCCCTTATCTGATGGCTACTGGGTAAATAGTTTCTCCCATTCTGTGGGTGGCTTTTGTATCCTAGGCACTATTTCCATTGAGGTGTAGAAGCTTCTTAGCTTAATATATTCCAGTCTGTTTAACTTTGCTTCCACTTGTTTGGAGAGTGCTGTTTGTTCCTTGAGGATGCTTTTAGTCTCAATGTCATGGAGTGTTTTTACCTATGTGTTGTCCTATATACCTTATGGTTTCAGGCCTGATATCAAGGTCTTTAAATTTCTTTGGATTTGACCTTTGTTCATGGTGTTAGATGGAGGTCTGACTTTGCTTTTTTGCAAGTTGCTAACCAGTTGTGTCAACACCATTTGTTGAAGAGGCTTTCCTTGCTCCATTTTGGACTTCTTGCCTCTTTATCAAAGATTAATTGTAGTCTGTGGAACTGAAGAATTTTAAAGTAGAGAGATTTCTTTTATGTGGGTGACATGGAAAGGCCTACATTGCTTCCTATACCTCATTCATAAGAATGTTCATATTGAGTAAAAATTACATATATGTACGTTTTTGGGAAAGGTCTGAGCTTACGCTCTGACACCATGCAATTCCTAGCAGAAATCATATTGGAAAGGGGGCTGACTCATGGAATGATTGTGAGAATTAATTAATTGATTGAATTTAATTAAATTCCTTACTTCCTTTAATTCAACAAAGCCAGTGCTTAGTCCTACACTGCATAAATATCTGTCCTAGCAGTGTTTATGGGGAAACCATAACCCATAACCCATAAGCAAGCCCTGAATACCCCCGGCAAAGGCACTTCCAGGCTGAATGCAAGTGACCATTTTACTGCCATTTTGTAGGGGGCAGTGACACACTAGACTTTTGCCTCAAACCAAAAAAACCTGACCTAGACTCGCAGGGACTCAGGAGTGCAGTTCCTCTTTCTAGAGCCAGACCAGTGTTCCTTTCCAATCCTATTCACATCCTAATCCCAACCCCATTCTATTTTCAAGGAAGGAAAGAGCTGGTGCCCAGAGGTGCAGCCCAACTGGCATTTTTGGCCCATGCAGGCACTTCCTGATACTGCTCACAACTGTATCTTTCCTATAGGGATTCATGCAAACTTCCTTTCTGCTGCTCTCTCAAAGTAATACATACTGGTGAAGATGGAACTGCCCCATCAGAAGTCCATTTCCCAGGTCGGGGGAGAGTGTGAACATACGGCAGGACCGCGGGGCAGGACAGGAGTGTGCAGCTCCCCTATTGTCAAGGCGTGGCTCCTGGCTGGGGTCCTGGACTCTGTTTTTTGAGGCTACTTTTGTCCTTGTTTGCTGTGTTTGGTTTAATGACCCCCAATGTGTTCAGACTTGGCTTCTGAATCAATGTTCTTGAGTCAGCACTGGCAGGTCTCAGACCCTAAAGGGGTTCTGGAGTCCATAGAATATGTATTGGAGATATTTTGCCAAGGAAATCCTTCATCCTGGAATTTTTGCCCTAAACCACCATTCCTACTTTTAGGGATCAGATCTCTTACTGATTTTTAGTTCTGGCTCCACAGCCGATAGGGGGTTCTCTAGTCTGTACTCAGGTGTCCCAGGTGCTCTGCATGATGGATCATATATGAATTCGAGGTTCTTTCTGGGCAGGCCATGTACAACACAAGTGCCCTCCTGGCTGTTCTGTAGGTTCAGCATAACCTTCTTCATTTGTAGTTTGCTGCAGTTCCCAGATGCGAGGCCAATGCCTGTGTCTTTGTCTTCTCCTATATTCACTCAGGATCCACCATGGGGGTCTTGCACACTTCTCAGAGTTCCTAACTCTCCAAACTCTGGGTGAAGAATGTTCTGCCTTACTAGAAACTATGTGGCTGGGTCCATTCCTGAGTGTGCACTTCCCTTTGGGTTTTCGTTGGGGGTTTTTTGTGCTGTGCTACTTCAGATTGTTTTGTATAAAAGTTTTTCCCATGTTGACGATACTCAGGGCTTACTCTTGGCTCTGCATGGAGGATTTACTCCTGGCAACATGAGGGAACCCAAATATATACCAGGGATTGACCCTGGGTTGGCCTTGTTTGCAACCCCTGGCTCTGTTTCTCCACCCCTTTTTGATCATTCCAGGCAGTTCCGATCTTTAGTTCTTCACTCTGAAGAGTCTCACCTCTTCCCTGCTCGTACATTTTGTTCCAGAAAGAAATTGCACTTTCAAAGCATATAGGTCTGCAGTTCCCTGGCTTGTGGATCTAAGAGGGAAATGTCAGCAAAGGTTCATTTGAGAAGTCATAAGAATTGGGAGTCAGGTCAGTTTTCTCTGCTCAAGAAGGGACTTTCTTGGATGTCAATGTGTGCTGATGTGGAAAAGTACAGGCTTGACTCAAACTGATCCTTGAATTTTACTTCTTTCCCTACTACCAAGAGAAGAGATGGGCTTTAGGATTAGATTTACCTTCTGCTCTATGCAGGAGAGTTACTCCTGGCAATATTCAGTGGACCTAGTGATACTGGACATTGGCCCAGCTGTGTTTGTGTGCATACCACTATTTCCAAGAACCTACCTGAGGAGTGTCCGCACTTTACGTTGGCTGATGCTCAGGGATTTCTGGAACCTGTCATCAGAAGTGTCTATTGACATATTGACTTTGAGACTGGTTCTTCCTGAGTGGAGAGAGCAGAGGAACTTTTTCCCTTTGGGATATGGGGAGTTCCCTTCTTTACATTCAGGACTGTGTGAGCCTGAGCCTTTACCCTCCTGTGTGCTGGCTCAGGACACAGTGACCTTCCCTGCTGTGGCCGTGAGCTGCTTCCTACATGAGTGGCTGTACCTGGACAGCTCTCAGAGGAAGCTCTATAGAGATGTGATGCTGGAGACCAACAAACCTCTGCGGGCATAGGTAAGACGCCCTAGGGCACTTGTGAGGAACAGACTTTTTGGGGAAATCATTATTTTTTATTTTTTGGTTTTTGGGTCACTCTCGGCAATGCTCAGGGGTTATTCCTGGCTCTTTGCTCAGAAATCACCCCTGGCAGTCTCAGGGGACCAAATGGGATGCCAGGATTTGAACCAGCAACTTTCCGCATGTAAGGCAAATGCCTTACTGCTTTGCTATCTCTCCGGCCCCTGGGGGAAATCATATATCAGTCAGGGATCTGGGTTCTATAGGAGACTAGACATTGTAGTTACCGCAAGTGAAGCCCCTCCCCATTGTCTTACCCTCCCAATTCTGATTTTACATCTTAGAGGAGTCTAATTATGTAATTTTATTTTATTTTATTTTATTTTTTTGGTTTTGGGGTCACACCTAGCAGTGCTCAGGAGTTACTCCTGGCTCTATGCTCAGAAATCACTCCTGGCAAACTCGGGTGACCATACGGGATGGGATGGCGGGATTCAAACCACTGTCCTTCTGCATGCGAGGCAAACGCCCTGACTCCATGCTATCTCTCCAGCCCAATTTTTATTTTTTGATTTTGAGCTACACCTCGTAACACTTAGGGGTTACTCCTGGCTATGTGCTCAGAAATCTCTCCTGACTTAGGGGTCCATATGAGACAGTGGGGGATCAAACCGTGGTCTGTTCTGGGACAACTCATGCAAGGCAAACGCCCACTGCCCCATCTCTCTGGCCTCTAATTATGTAATTTTACAGTCCTGAGAGATAAAACATTGCACGGGGCATTTTCTTTGACCTCTGGGAACCAGGTTTGATCCAGGATGCACAATGATCTTATGCATTTTCTGGGATTATTCCTGAGCACAGACCTAAGAGTCAGCCCTGACCTCTGTGCTTACATTCCCCAGTTCTCAAATGCAAGTCATTTAAATTCTTTTAACATTTATTTATTTAGATTTATGGGTACTCAGGGGTCACTTTTGACTCTGTGCTCAGAAATTGCTCCTGGCAGGATCAAGGTACCATGTGGGAAGTTGGGAATTGAACCTGGATCAGCCACTTGCAACGTAAACACCCTAACTCTGGTCTGCAGCTCTGTCCCCCACCCCCATATAATTATTTTGTTGTTTTTTGGGTCACACCCGGCGGTGCTCAGGGCTTACTCCTGGCTGTCTGCTCAGAAATAGCTCCTGGCAGGCACGGGGGACCATATGGGACTCCGGGATTCCAACCAACCACCTTTGGTCCTGGATCAGCTGCTTGCAAGGCAAACGCCGCTGTGCTATCTCTCCGGGCCCGCACCCATTTAATTTTTTATGAGATTAGGGAAGCTCTTGACCACACATGGGAATGCTCAGAGCTTAGTAAAGCCACTGAGTTTAAGGATAACTTATGGCATTACTCAGTGATCACTTGGATTGCTAGTGATCAAACTTGGATCTGCTGCTCTGTGCTAGAGTCCCAATGCCCAATAAGTCCAAGTTTTATGTGAGCAAATTTGACTTAAGTGCTGTCCATCAGTTCTTTCGGCTCGCATGGCATTAGTGCCTCCCTATCTTCTTTGGCTGGTGTAATGTGTGGGATCAAACCAGAGGCTCCTATTCACAATGGACATTTTCCAATGATAGTTGTTCCAGGCTGTGCTGTGTAATTTTACGGTTTCTTTTGGGGCACACCCAACAGAACTTAGACTTCCTTCTGGCTCCACACTCAGGAATCAACCTTGAAGGCCTCTAACCCTGAGTCATTCCTGTGGATAGGACATTGCAGGGTGAAGCCTCTGCTGATCTCCCGGTTGGAAGAACGAGGAGCCCTTGGTAGTTTGCAGAGACGCATGTGTGGAGGTAATTGTTGGAGGAGGCCCAGTCAGATCCTGTGGAGGACTGTGGTAGTGTCTGGGCACATAGGAAATGCGGTAGCTGAGCAGCGTGTGCCACAGTCCTGGATCTGCCATGTGGGACCTCTCCTGCTCAAGTTCTCAGCTTTTGATACTAAGGCCCATAACGATTGGCGCTTGACTTTCTTTTTTTTTTTTTGTAAATTTATATCTGCCCTAAAATAACACTCAGAATATTAAGCATAGCATTTCAGTACTTATATTGATTAATTTTTTTATTTTTTTATTTTTGTTTTTGTTTTTGTTTTTGTTTTTTGGGCCACACCCGGTGACGCTCAGGGGTTACTCCTGGCTATATGCGCTCAGAAGTCGCTCCTGGCTTGGGGGACCATATGGGACGCCGGGGGATCGAACCGCGGTCCGTCTCCTAGGCTAGCGCAGGTAAGGCAGGCACCTTACCTCCAGCGCCACCGCCCGGCCCCTAATTTTTTTAATTTTAATATGCTTTGTTGGAATTTAAGTAGTATGCTTATATGAACCTAAATTTACTATAGGTAATTTACATTTTTTCACCAAATACTTCTATATACATTGAGGTTTTTTTATTAAAAAAATAAAACCCTTCACCAGTGCAACATTTCCATCACCAATATCCCATGGGTCCCTCCTCCCCACCCCACATCGGCCTGTACTCCAGACAGGCTTTCTACTTCCATCATTCAGTCACATTTTGTTATGATGGTTCTCAGTGTAATTATTTTTGTGACTGCACCCATCAATCTCTGTGGTAAGCTTCATGTAGGGAGATGGACCCTCCAGTCCTCCTCTATTTTGTCTCTGAGAATCATTACACAAATGTCTTTCATTTTTCTCAAAACGCATTGATGAGTGAGACCATTCTGTGTTTATCTCTCTCCCTCTGACTTATTGTACCCAGCATAATAGATTCCATATATACCCATGTATAGGAAAATTTCATGACTTCATCTCTTCTGACGGCTGCATAATATTTTATTGTATATATATGTACCATAGTTTCTTTAGTCATTCATCTATTGTGGGGCATCTAGGCTGTTTCCAGAGTCTGGCATTTGTAAACAGCGCTGCAATGAATATAGGTCTGAGGAAGGGATTTTTGTATTGTATTTTTGTGTCCCTAAGATATATTCCTAGGAATGGTATAGATGGAATGTATGGGAGCTCAATTTCCAGTTTGGGGAGGAATTTCCATATCGCTTTCCATAATGGTTGGACTAGATGGCATTCCCACCAGCACTGGATAAGAGTTCTTTTCTCTCCACATCCCCACCAGCACTGCTTGTTCTCATTCTTTGTGATGTGTGCCAATCTCTGTGGCGTGAGATGGTACCTCATAGTTGTTTTGATTTGCATCTCCCTGATGATTAGTGATGTGGAGCATTTTTTCATTTGCCTTTTGGCCATTTGTATTTCTTCTTTGTGGATATGTCTGTTTATTTCTTCATCTCACTTTATTGTTGTTGTTTTCTTTTTTGGGGGGGATCAAATCAACGGCGCTCAGGGTTATTCCTGGCTCTCCACACAGAAATCACTCCTGGCAGGCACTAGGGACCATATGGGATGCTGGGATTTGAACCACCATTGGTCCTGGATCGGCCACTAGACAGCAAACGCCCTACCTCTGTGCTATGTCTCCAGCCCCTCTTCATTACATTTTTTGATAGGGTTATATTTTTTTCTTGTTAAATCTGTCAGTACCTTGTATATCTTAGATATTAGCCCCTTATCTGATGGGTACTGGGTGAATAGTTTCTCCCATTCTGTGGGTGGCTTTTTTATCCTAAGGAATATTTGCTTTGAGGTGCAGAAGCTTCTCAGCTTAATATATTCCCATCTATTTGTCTCCGCTTCCATTTGTTTGGAGAGTGCTGTTTCCTCCTTAAAGATGCTTTTAGTCTCAATGTCATGGAGTGTTTTTTTTTTTTTTTTTTACCAAGCTGTTGTTCTATATATCTATGGTTTCAGGCCTGATATCAAAGTCTTTAATCCATTTGGATTTGACCTTTGCACATGGTGTTAGATGGAGATCTGAGTTCGCTTTTTTTGTTTGTTTGTTTGTTTTGGGAGGGGCACACCCGGCAGTGCTCAGGGGTTACTCCTGGATGTCTGCTCAGAAATAGCTCCTGGCAGGCACAGAGGACCACGTGAGACACCGAGATTCGAACCTCGGCTGCTTGCAAGGCAAACGCCGCTATGCTATCTCTCCGGGCCCAAGTTCGCTTTTTTTTTGCAAGTGGCAGAAAACCAGTTGTGCCAACACCATTTGTTGTTGAAGAGGCTTTCCTTGCTCCATTTTGGATTTCTTGACCCTTTATCAAGATTAATTGATTGCAGTCTGGGGAACTGAAGAAAATTCTAAAGTAGATAGAATTCTTTCATGTGGGTGACATGGAAAGGCCTTAGTTCACACTGTTGATGGTCCTAACCCGTGCACTCCTGCTCCACATCCCTGCATGATGGGTGAGACATACCCATATTGCACCCTTGGCTGACTGAGGCCCCCGAGGCCTTGTGAAATCCACTTCTTCCGGGTCTCCAACCTAAAAACCAGTCTCTAATGAGATGGAAAGAAAGGGAACATCCAGGACTGTCACTTTTCTTCCTTCCAGTGAGCACTTGGCTGGGGATTGACTTTTTGGTCGTGGGTCAAGACCGCTCTGGTGGGTGGCTAAGAGCTCCCAGACCACATGTGCTCTCTACTCCATTCACTGGTTCCCCCAGAGGAGTTCCCAGAAGAGGGACCTGGAGTAGAGGCTTGTTTGGAAAGTCACTCCACAGTCTACTTGGGAGAGAGAGACACAGAGACAGAGATTGACAAAGGGAGACAGAGAGATAGAGAAAGAAGAGAGAGATTATGAGAGAGCTTATGAGAGAGGAAGAGATCATGCTTCTCCAGGACAGACTATGCCCCAATGCACATTCCAGAGAGAATGTTTGAAAGCCTGCCAGTCCTCAGATCAGAGGGAATTTCTCTCTCCTTGTCCCCAGGCAACAAGTGTCGTTTGTACCAAGTTGGATTCTCTAGGTTTTCTCCCAACTAGGGAAGCTTTCCCCTTGGGTGAGAGTCCTAAAGCTATTTTGATTGGGAGTAGCTGATAGCTTTTGATATTCCTCTCCTGGATTATGATCTTGCTTGTGGTTCTCTGAAAGGAAAGGGTTCAGCCTTCTCTGGGCCAGCAGTGTCCCCAAGTCAAGGTCCCTCTTAACCCCCATCTCTGCATTTCATGCATCCCAATAATTCAATGCCCTGGGGATCCTTGACCGCTGCTGCCTTCCAAATCAAGATAAGAAAGTCTTAGAAACAAGACTGGATGGTCAAGACAGGGCCCAGATCTCGAAGGCACCTCAGCTTTCCTGAAAAATATGATGGGGGTGTGTGACATATGTGGCAGCAAGAAGGAGGGGACAGAGTCTAGAATATCTTGTTTTGTCTGCTTATTTTTGTGTTACACTCATCAGTCCTGGGGTTTGATCTAAATTATTTAGGGTTATATTCTCTTCTAGACTGGAAGATGACAGATCTTCAAAGATCTCCCAGAATGGGAAAGAGATTCCCATTCTCCTATCCCCTAGGATAGGGAAGCGATTCTGGTAATATTTTTCCATGGCAAATAATCCACGCAGACAGAGAGTAAAATGGCGAGAAGGATGCAGAACCCTTTTTCAGCATGCTAGCAGCTCCAGAGCCTGCCAGCTAGATGCCCAAAAGACCCCAGCACCTTGCTTAAAAGCTATTTATTAGGCTCTCAACAGCGCCCCCACCTGTAAGGTCATAGATGGGACAACAGGCAGAGATAAGGCTATTATAGAGAAATATTATAAAGGCCTCTATATATTACACTGGGGCTAACTCATGACTTTGGGCTCATGAATCATTCGTGCTAGGCTACAAGGGACCCTGGGATGTGGAAATTGAACCGGAGTCCTGAATGAGCAAGGCAAATGCCTCTCCCTCTTTACTATTGCTCGGGACTGGCATTTGGGATTCCAGAGCATGGTACAAGCTTCAGTGGACCACACTGAGAGGTGCTCGGGGCTCTGTGCACAGCACCACTCCTGGTGGTATTCAGGAGACTGGGGTGTAGGAGATCAATCTCATATCAATAGCTTGCAAGACAATGCATGGTTACATATTGGTTCAATACTTTTGGTTTGTTTTTGTGTTGGGGCTACTCCCCCACAGAATCCAGATGTCATTCCTAGCTCTGTGCTTCGAAATTACACCTGGCAGCATTGGAACACTATATGGGATTCTGGGGATCAAACCAAGGTCACATGCATCATGGCCGATGCCCTACCTGGTGTGCTATTATTCTGGCCCCTGGTTCCATTTTTTAATAAGTTAGCCCATCCACTAAACTACTAAGCTCAGTCTTACAAGGGGTGGTGGTCCTTTCCTATAATGATGTCGAACTCTGTTATAACCCTGTCCCCATCAGTACACTATTCCCAGCACCGCCAGAAACATCTGCTGTGCACAGAGACAGGAGGAGATGGAGAGCACCAATGACTTGCCCACTCACATGCTCAAATATTGCTCCCACTTAGAAGGAGTCAAACCTTCACCATTGTTGTCTTAACATAAATTAGTGAGTCCTACTGTTGGTAGGTAGGGGATGCAAGGGCCCCTCCCGACTGAATCAATTGCAAGATGTACAGGAGCACAAGCACCAGCTCCTGCAGTCCCTTCAGACGTTCAGCCCGGACAGCCAGTGACTGTCGTAGCCATGACCCAGCCCACCCTGGACGCCTGGCTCAGCTCTCCCTCGGCCCGGCTCCCCGGAGCCCCTCGTGGAGGTCGCCCCAGGGCAACGTCCAGGACCAGGAGCCTGAAGACCAGGGACGCCCAAGGGCAGGAAAAGTGCAACTTCTGAGCACTTGGTTCGGGTTTGTCGGGTGGAGTTTGCAATGCTGCTTTCCGAGTGTGACCCTGCAATCTCAAGCCTCACAATCGCCCTCCCTCTCGGCCACGTTGCTCCCTGGGGCAACCAGAGTGAGTACCCGAGTCCAGCAGGTGACATTCCCCTCCAAGCCCAACGGGGTCAGTCCCGGCGCCTGGCCCTTTAAGACGCGCTGTGACGTCACCGCATCCGCTGGTTTGTGCGCCGTGACGTCACCACACCTGGGCTTTGCCTCGGGAGCTGGAAGCGACCTGGGGCCGCCATTGCAGAGTCAGACTGTGGTTGGTGCTTTCCTCGCTCGGGCCGCGGGAGTCCGGAGGCGACTCTGACTCTCGGCTGCGAGGGGCCTCTTGAGCCGGAGCCCCAGGTCTCGGTGAGGCGGGGGAGCCCCGGGGAGGTTCGGGGCGGCCCAGAGACGGGAGGGCCCAAGGAAGCGAAAGACAGTTGCATCCGGATCGGGCCAGTTGGGCGGTGGCTTCTCGGCAGTGACTCGGCTCTCTGGACTGTGCTCCGCCCCGAACGTCCCAGGATGTTTCTCTAGCTCGTCTCTGGGGTCCACCCTTGGGGTGCTCAGGGCCGCTGCTTGGCTCTGGCGCGGGGATCACTCCAGGCAGGCCCAGGGGACCTCACAGGGTTTTGGGGATCGACTCAGGTGGACGGGGTGAGTAATTTGGAAAGGTTTGATTTGGGGATGGGGGATTGTGTGAAGTATATTAATTTTGGGTGAGTGGAGATTTGGGCCACAATCACAGGGGCTCAGGGGCACTTGGGTCTGTCCCGTGTGTGACTTGGGTCAGCACCTGATGGGCAAAAGCCCTCCTAGGAGTCCTACAGTCTCCTCGTCCGAGATCTCTTGTGTGAGAAGCTCCAAGTCCCAGACACAAGTCACATCGTGGTCCTTCATAAGTGCTGCAGATAAAAGGATAACTATGCTACACCATGCTGTTTGGCGCTTCTCAGATGTTCCCTTGAAAAGTAGCTGGATGCTGGGTTCAGATGTGCTGATGGGAGTGAGCATCAAGCAGGACCACCAAGACGGAGCTGGGAGGGAATTGTGACGACCAGTTTATAAGGCGACCTTGGACTGTCGGAGGGCACGCCCAGCCCCAATAGCGGATCCTCTGGAAGGTTTGTCACCCTTGCGGCCCTGTGGTAGTGGCACCTCCGGCCAGAGAATAGCATGACTCCCCTAGTCTGTGTTGGCACCTGGAGGATCGGGTGTTACTGCTATAAAGAGCCCGTGTTCCTGTTCCCATCAGAACTCCCCAACACAAACAGTATCTTGCTCTATTGCCCCGTGTTGGAAGAAGCTGTCCAATGCTTGGTCCATGAGGGCTTTTCAAGCACCAGTGCTGTCACTTCTGATCAGGGCGGGATATCTCTGCTGCTCATGGGTTTTCCTTTTCTTCAGGCATTACTGCAAAGGTCCTTACTGCTGCAAATAAGGAGGAATCCAGGAGAGAGAAGATGGAAAGAAACACTCTGACATCCTGTATCCAGGTAGCAGTGAGTATGGCACAGAGAGGGACAGGGTGGGGGACAGCAGTGTGCAGCCCCCAGTACAGAGGGAGGGGTTCAGAGATATTTTAGGAAAGAATCTCTTGCCCTGGTTTGACTCCAGTCAGTACCACTGACCTCTGCTATTAGAGGCCTCTTTTGTCCTTGTTTGCTGTGTTTGTTTTGGGTTCCACACCTGATGGTGCTCAGGTCTGACTCCTATTCAGTGTTCTTGGGCTACTCTTGTCATGTGTTAGACATTATGGAGAGCTAACCCAGGTTCAACTTCTGGTAATAAGGACCTTGGTATTGGTGAGGAAGGAGACCTTGATCTCAGGATATCTGCCTGGAGTATCTATCATTCCTTATTCACAAATGGAAAAACACTTGATTTATGTTAATATTTTGTCCCCACATTTAATAGGTTTATCCCTAACTCTGCACTTCACCTTCACTCTGCATAATCTTGCCTCCTCCCTTCAGTCATATTTCTACCAGTAAACTAGTTGCATTTTTGAAGCCTCTTGTCAGCAAGCCCTCTGGCTTCATGGCTTTAAGAGAGAAATAAGAGCCAAGGGTCTTTTTGGAAGTTATTTGAATCGAGTAATTTTTTAACCTAAAATAGGATGGATCCATTTCAGGGTGAGTTGTGAATGCTGATAAACAAGAGCACAGCTTTGAGTCACTCACTGAACCATGAGTTTTCCTTCTCACCCTTTTTTCATTGTGCAGAGTCTGACATGGGGATGGAATGGAATGATATGGTATGTGTTTACCATTTGGGGCAACACCCAGAGTTGACTTTACAGATCCTTCTGGTTCTGTGCTTGGTTTTGACCTTGCTGTGTGTACATAACTTCACCTCAAGAACACTCTACAAGAGTGTCCACAGGTCATGTTGGCTGATGGGACTTCCTCAAAGTGAATCTCGTGATGATGGGACTTCCTCAAAGTGAATCTCATGATGGTAGAGAGAACATGGAGGCTGGTTCCTCCCAAGGCTAGGGGCTTGTCCCTGAGTCTCTAGGCTCCTGGGTATCCTGCATCAGTGTAGATTCCAGGTTGCAGCTGTCCATGACCCCCTCCTGTATTGCTACTCAGGATGCTGTGACCTTCTCTCAAGTATCTGTAAGCTTCTCCCAGGATGAGTGGCTGTGCCTTGACCCCTCCCAGAAGAATCTCTACAGAGAAGTGATGCTAGAGACCTACCAGCACCTTTGGGACATAGGTGAGAACCCCACTGGGGCATCTCTGAGGGCCGATCTGATTGATTGAACCTGGGTTAACCTCATGTAAGACAAACCTCATGTAAGACCTACCAGAGTGCTCTTGTTCTCACCTTGGGTGAAGTTCTCTTCATGAGTTCATAAGCACCCAATGGCAGAGATGGGGTAGCCCCATTGCTTCTTGAAAACTTATGTGGGGGAATGTGATCTCATCTGAGGCTCTTGCATGCAAACTCTGTTTCCCAATTTATTGCTCCCTATCTTAGCCACAGTTTAATAGTTTTGTTTATTGTTTAGTTTTGGACCACACCTAGCATAACCTGGAGATTTTGCCCACTTATGACTGTACTCAGAAACACTGCTGTGGGAGAGAATAGCATGAAAGATAGGTTGCTTGCCTTGACAGAGGCTGACCTGGGTTCAATCCCAGCATCCCAATGATCTCCAGAGGCTTTCCAGAGTGATTCCTGGTCACGTGGCCAGGAGTAATCCCTGAGCATCACCAAGTGTGGCCCAAAATCAATAAAGAGAAAACTGCTTGTGGGGCACAATGGATCCTGTACGTGGTTCGGGTATCCAAATTGTTGTCAGTCTGTACTGCCCCACTGTACTTTTGTTCAAACCCTTAATTTTGTTTTGTTTGTTTACTTTTGGGCCATGCCCAGCAGCTTTCAGGTTTAACTCCTGTATCAGCACTCAGAAATTAGTCCTGGCCAGCTCTGGGGATAATATGGGATGCCTGGGATCGAACGGGGGTTCATCTTGGATTGGCTATGTGCAAGGCAAATGCCCTACTGCTGTGCTATTACCAAAGCCCTTACTTTTTAAGACATGATTGGTCCTTGCAAACCTTAGTGGTGATTGAGATTATTCCTAGCTTGATATTCTGTGCTCATCTCACAAGGGCTCAGGGTTCTGAGATTGATGCATTTTGTCCTAGTGTGAGCCCTTTTTGTCCTATTGCTGGCTCCTTGTTTCACACTTTGATTTCACCCTGGTGTCGTCTGTGTGATAAGCAACGTGCATATGCAGAGCAGATATTCTATTCTTTATTCATTCCACGATTCAGCCTCTTTTATTAGGGACCCAGACTAGACCTGAGGTGCTATCCTCTTTCCTGCTTTTTACCCATGAATGATACCTCTTTGCCAGGGCATTGTGGGGTGAAGCCTGCGCTGATCTCCTGGTTGGAAGTAGGAGACCTTGGAAGGCTGCAGAGAGGCATGTTTCCAGGTAAGTGTGGCAATAATCCCGTGACTCAGACCCTGGTATGTTTAGCATCCTGGGCCTACAGAAATGTGGTTGCTGAGCAATATGTGTTAGGCTAGTTGATCGAGGTGGAGTCTTTTCCATTCCCATTCATTGCTTTTGCTGTTGAATCCCAATATGTTCTGGAATTTTGCTGTCTTACATTGCTCTTTCTGGTTTTCTTTCTGTGGATCTTTAGAACAGAAGCTTCGATTCTGTGCCTTCACCTACATCTGTGCTCTCTGGTTGCATAGCCTGGTTTTGGGGTGCCCTTCTCAGCAGTTGCTGGATGTTCCTCTCACCAGTCTTTCTACACTTCCCTTCACCATGAACTTTAGCAGAGTATTTTGTGTTCCAAAGAAGTGGTTCTTTTTCATGTTTTTGATACCTACTTATCAGTGCTGTTAGAGTTTACTAGTGCTTTTTTCAGATTAGCTCCTAATGGTCTCGGGTGCCATATGGGATGCTGGAGGCAAACTTGGTCCACCACTTAGAAGGTCAACACCCTCTCTGCTATACTGTGTATTTGACATCATTATTGAAAATACTAAGAAATTCTTTGGGGGTGGCACACCTGGTTGTGCTCAGGGGTAACTCCTGGCTGCCGGGCCCATTTAGGAAGCCAGGGATTGACCACAAGTCTGTCCTATGTGAATATAGGACTCTATGTGATAGAGTGACGCATACACTCTATTACTCTGCTTCCACTCTCGCCCCAAACCGTAAGAAATTTTTTATTTGTTTGTTTTTTGAGAGGGCCACAACCGGCAGTACTGAGGTATGACTCCTGGCACTACACTCGGAAATCGCCACTGGCAGGCTCAGGACCATATTGCATGTCGGGATTTGAACCACCGTTCTTCTGCATGCAAGGCAAATGCCTATGTCCATGCTCTTTCTGGCTCCCATACCATAAGAAATTTTTATATTTGTTGTATTGGATAAATCAGTTATGCTCAGCACAACCTGATCTGCACAAACTAATTCCTCCATTCATGGCTTTAGGGAGTATATGGGATGCCGAGAATAAAACTCGAGTCAGCTAGTTTCAAATAAAACTCCCTCAATTCTGGGCTTTCTATGTGTACCACTAAGTATGTTTTATCTGTTGCAAAGGGAAATCCACACTGAGCTATTTACTGCAATGCTTTTGATTCATCTTCTCTTTTCTCAAAACTGATTTAGTACCTTAAAACCTGTATTCCTTCCATCACTGGAATTCACTCATCTGTACTGAGCAATTCACTGCAATCCTTCTGACTTATCTTCCCTTTTCTTTAAGCTGATTTTGTACCTTTAACACATGTATTCATTCCATCACTTTTGCTGCATTCCACCAGGTTACATTCAACTAATATTTGGGTGGGGAGGTTGGGACACTGCCAATGGTGCTCAGGGTTACTCCTGGCTCTGTGATTAGAAATTGCTCTTGACAGGCTCCAGGGACCATATAGAATGCCAGCAATTGATCGAAGGTCCTTCCTGGGTTGGCTGTGTGAAAGGCAAATGCCAAACAAATACTATCTATCTGGCCCATTCAGCTAATTTTTTTTGGTTTTTGGGTCACATCTAGCAGCGCTAAGGGGCTACTCCTGGCTCTACGCTCAGAAATCACTCCTGTCAGGCATGGGGGACCATATGAGATACTGGGATTCGAACAATCGTGCTTCTGCATGAAAGACAGATGCCTTACCTCCATGCTATCTCTCCAGCCCCTCAACTAATCCTTTTTTTTGGGGGGGGCCACACCTGGTGACACTCATGGGATACTCCTGGCTATGCACTCAGAAATTGCTCCTGGTTTGGGGGACCGTATGGGACGCCAGGGATTGAACCCAGATCCATCGTTGGTCAGCCACATACAAGGCAAACACTGCACTGTTACGCTATCGCTCCGACCCAGCCCATTCAACTAATTCTAACATTTTATATTTGGGTTGATTTTAGATGGTGGACCACAAATTCCGATATTGACATTTCTTTTTTTTTTTTTTTTTTTTTTTTGTTTTTTTGTTTTTTTGTTTTTTTGGTTTTTTTGGGTCACATCCGGCGGTGCTCAAGGGTTACTCCTGGCTGTCTGCTCAGAAATAGCTCCTGGCAGGCACGGGGGACCATATGGGACACCGGGATTCGAACCAACCACCTTTGGTCTTGGATCGGCTGCTTGCAAGGCAAACGCCACTGTGCTATCTCTCCGGGCCCCGATATTGACATTTCAACAATTTGCTTTTGGAATGAGATACCCAAAAAAGTATGAGATGGTAAGTGTTGCAAGTTCCAATTCAATATTATGATTGTGCTGGTTGGATACTCAATGCTGCAAGCACATACTCTGCACTGCTGAGAATGCTGAGCACTCGTTTGATATCAGGCTTCTCATGTGGTCCTCTAAGCCTGCCAGGATAGATTTCTGAGAGCAGAATCAAGAATAAACTCTGAGCCCCATTGTGTCCCAAATGCAAAATAGTAAAAACAAAGAAACAAAAAAATGTGGGAAATCCAAGGCAGAGACAAGTAACTGAACTAATCCTCTGCTATTTCACAGAAAAACAGCCAGACCCTGTTGGATGGAGCTGATCCAGTGCTGCGTGCCGCAGTCTGGAGGAAATTGTCCTGTCATTTTCCCAATGGGAGTGAAGAATCAGGGGGCATCTGTTGTGAAGTGGACGAGAATGAAGAGAGATTTCTTACATCAGAGCCAGTGACCACTGTACAAAACGCCCCTGAATCTGCTCTGCCCAGTCCCTGGACTCAGACCCCCACAGTGGGACCATCCTGGGAAAGGCGAACAACAGTGTTTGCTCTGTGCCCCTCACAGTCTCAGGCTAACCAGCACATTACCCATAGAGTGGAGCCACCTGAGTGTAAGCAATGTGGGGGGGACTTTGTGTGTGCCCTGTACCTTGAAGTTTCCTCAAACACCCTCAGTACAAAAGATACCCCTGAGGGTCTGCGGGGTGATTATGCCCTGAGTCAAACTTCATTCCAAAGAGACACTAAGGAAGTCCAACCACAAGAGAAGCAAAATACATGTCAGGAGTGTGGGAAGGCTTTCAGGCAATCCTCAGGACTCTGTATTCACAAGAAAATTCATTCTGGAGAGAAACATTATACATGTCAGGAGTGTGGGAAGACCTTCAAGCAATACTCAGGTCTTTATCATCACAAGAAAATTCATACTGGAGAGAAACCTTATACATGTCAGGAGTGTGGGAAGGCCTTCAGGCAGTCCTCAGGTCTTTATAATCACAAGAAAATTCATACTGGAGAGAAACAATATACATGTCAGGAGTGTGGGAAGTCCTTCAATCAATCCTCAAACCTTACTAGTCACAAGAAAATGCATACTGGAGAGAAATCTTATACATGTCAGGAGTGTGGGAAGGCCTTCAGGCAATCCTCGGGACTCTCTATTCACAAGAATATTCATACTGGAAAGAAACCTTATACGTGTCAGGAGTGTGGGAAGGCCTTCAGGCAGTCCTCACACCTTAATAGTCACAAGAAAATTCATACTGGAGAGAAACCTTATACATGTCAGGAGTGTGGGAAGGCCTTTACTCGATCCTCACACCTTAATAATCACAAGAGAATTCATTCAGGAGAGAAACCTTATACATGTCAGGAGTGTGGGAAGGCCTTCACTCGCGCCTCAAGCCTTAATAGTCACCGGAAAATTCATACTGGAGAGAAACAATATACATGTCAGGAGTGTGGGAAGGTATTCACTCAATCCTCAAGTCTTTGTATTTACAAGAGAACTATATTAGAGAGAAGTCTCATACATGTCAAGAGTGTGGGAAGTCCCTCACTGTCCTCACACCTTAATAGCCACAAGAGAATTCATACAGGAGAGAAGCCTTATACATGCCAGGAGTGTGAGAAGGCCTTCACTCAATCTTCAGATCTTTATATTCAAAAGAGAATTCATACTGGATAGAAGCCTTGTGCATTTCAGTAGAGTGGGCGAGTCTTCCGTGTTTCCACAGATCTCTAAGCATAAAAGAATTCATCCTGGAGAGTAGCCTTTTACATGTCAGTGTGGGGAGGGCTACTCTCATTCTTCAGACCTTGCTATGCACAAAAGAGTTCATCCCTGAGTGAAGCCTAATACATACCAGGAGTGTGGAACCACCCTCACTCGAACTTCAGTCATTAATAAGCAAGGTATTTCATACAGTAGAGAAGCCTCACATGAATATTCATACTGGAGACAAGCCTTGAACATGTCAGTATGTAAGGCATTCTGTTGATCTCTAAGAACAAGAATGTATAATATAGAAAAGGCTTAAATCTGAAATGTGGGAAGGCATTCACTATCTCAAGACTTACTTTCAGGGGAATATTAAAATAGAGAAAAGTGTCAACCGTACTGGTGTTTGGGAACGTCTTCACTTATTTCTCAGACCTTATCAAACAGCAAAATTCAGGGAGGGGAAAAAAAAAACAGCAAAATTCATACTGGCTACAAACCCTCTCCATATATATATGGATTGTGGGAAGGTCTTCATTCTTCAAGATTCACAGCCATTGAAATATTCATTGTGGCCAGAAACCTTATGCAAGTAAGAAATGTGTGAAGAGATTCAGTTGATCTTCAAGCCTTACTAGGTACTAAATTGTTCATACTGAAGAGGAATCTTTTTGTTTTGTTTTGTTTTTGGGCCACACCCGGTGATGCTCAGGGGTTACTCCTGGCTAGGTGCTCAGAAGTCGCTCCTGGCTTGGGGGACCATATGGGACACCGGGGGATCGAATCGCAGTCCATCCAAGGCTAGCACAGGCAAGGCAGGCACCTTACCTTTAGCGCCACTGCCCGGCCCCACTGAAGAGGAATCTTATGTATAAAAGGACTGGGAAATCCTTTGAATCCCTCTTATACCTTAGGAATGATGGCAGAAGTTCTTCTGGAAAGACACCTGAGGTCCCTCACAAATGTGGGAAGATCTTTAATTCCTCCTCAGATCGTTTCAAATATATGAAAATTATATGTGGTGTGTCAGAACACAGTTAAACAGGGATGTGGTTTTTCCTCCCACACCCCTACACCAGTAAGATTACTGACATTCTTTAGATTTCTCCCAAGCCTGCCAACCTAAAGATTTTATTTCTGAATGTTTTCTCTGTAGAAGAATCAGCATCATGGAGAGAAACTATTATGTACAGTGTATGTGGTAAGGTCTTCGTTGATTTTTAAACCTTGCTTTAAATCGGATGGTTCATGCTGCAGAAAAGCTGCCTAACCATAAGTAATTTAGGAAGCTTTAAGTTAATACTCAGTGCTTTATAATACATACTATGAGAGTGGCATAATGCCCTGTTGGAGCCAACTCAGATTTGATCTCCCTCATCCCACAGGGTATCCCATGCAGGACCAGGATTGGCTCCTATGTTCAGCAACAGTGTAAGTCCTGAACATTGAGAGGTGTAGTCCAAAAATAAATTCCAAAATACATATGGGTTATAAACCTTAAGAAGGTAAAGTTTTTGATAGACCTTTGCTCAGAGTTCAGACTTCAGTAGTTATGGGAGAATTCACAGTGGTGTGAAGCCTCACACATGTACTGTATTGGGGAAACCCTTTGACATTTGCTCAGCAAACCACCTAGGAGGGTTTAGAAGCCCAACAGGTGGCATGGTTGTGGCAAGCTTTCACTCAGCCTCATATCTAATTGTATGGTTCACATCCCCTGAGTGAAACGACTTTATTATCCACATTGGGGACTGCACAAAAGCACCTAGGTCTTATTGTGTGAGAGGTATATAGAGGTCTATATAATGTTTCTTTTTTTTTTTGGTTTTTGGGCCACACCCTGTGACACTGAGGGGTTACTCCTGGTTATGCGCTCAGAAGTTGCTCCTGGCTTCTTGGGGGACCATATGGGACGCCGGGGGATCGAACCGCGGTCCGTCCTAGGCTAGCGCAGGCAAGGCAGGCACCTTACTTCCAGCGTCACCGCCCGGCCCCAATGTTTCTCTTTTGTATCTGTTCTTTCTGCCTGCCTTTTCCCCTCCCTCCTTTTAGGGGAGGGACACTATCAATAAATTCAAGCCGGGGCCGGAGAGATATCATGGAGGTAAGGCGTTTGCCTTTCATGCAGGAGGTCGTCGGTTCGAATCCCGGCGCCCCATATGGTCCCCTGTGCCTGCCAGGAGCAATTTCTGAGCCTGAAGCCAGGAATAACCCCTGAGCACTGTCGGGTGTGACCCAAAAACAAAAAAAAAATTCAAGCCGAGGCTGAGAGGAAGAAGCCTTTTGCTGCAGGCTTGCTAGCTCCTGATTTGGAGCAACTTGCTAGTAGATAAATGGCATTGCTTTTATGTTCTAACCTCATTTTACCCTCTTGTTTGTGTGAATTATTATTGCTGGCAAGTGCCTTCCACATTGTCCACTTGTTCTGACCCTTGCACAGAGCAAATTGGAAATTGAAAATCTCCCTTTTCTCAGACTTCCTACCCACATGATTGTGGTGGTTTTGGGGCCTATATGCTGAAGTTCAGGTGTGCTTCCTGGTTAAATTCAGTTTTATAACTCATCAGGGGTGCCAGTATTCAAAAGAGGGTCAGTGCCTGTGAGCAAACTACTCTCCCCATTGTCCTGTGGATTTAGTCTTAGTGAGATATTTCAATATTTACAATGTTGCCCCATAATTCTTCTAGATCACTGAAGCATTTTTCCTAGGACCCAGAACTGAAATCCACAAGGACTTACTCTTGTTCTCATCTCAGAAATCAATCCTGGCAGGCTCCAGGGACCACATGCAATGCAAGAGATCAAACCACCATGTGGCACATAGCAAGGAAAATGTCCTATCTACTGTGCTATCATAGTTCTGGCCCAACTCTTTACATTATCTCATCACTGAGTGTCTTGGCTTTGATATGCTTCTGGTCCTCGTTACAAACAGGGCCAGCTCCCCAAAGAGCAACTTAGAGATTCACCTGTAATGAGAACTTTTTGTATTAAAAAGTTTCTGGGTTTGGGGCCGGGTAGGTGGCGCTGGAGGTAAGGTGCCTGCCTTGCAAGCGCTAGCCAAGGAAGGATCGCGGTTCGATCCCCCGGCGTCCCATATGGTCCCCCCAAGCCAGGGGCGATTTCTGAGCACATAGCCAGGAGTAACCCCTGAGCGTCAAATGGGTGTGGCCCCCCCCCCAAAAAAAAAAAAAGGGGGGGCCGGGCGGTGGCACTAAAGGTAAGGTGCCTGCCTTACCTGCACTACCCTAGGACGGACCACGGTTCGATCCCCCGGCGTCCCATATGGTCCCCCAAGCCAGGAGCGACTTCTGAGCGCATAGCCAGGAGTAACCCCTGAGCGTCACCGGGTGTGGCCCAAAAACCAAAAAAAAAAAAAAAAAAAAAGTTTCTGGGTTTTAGTTTTTTCTTTAAGGAAAATTCTAAAATATTTCATGAAAATAATTCAAATGCCTGTATCCACTTCAGAGGACCCATTATCTGCAATACAGGGTAATGGATGTAAAATGGGTAACAGCCATCGCCAAATTTGATCTCACATAACCCTCTGGGATGATGGTACTCTGTTCCGGGCCGAACAGTACTGTACAATAATCAGTTTTTGAGGAAGAGGTTGGCTGGCATCACTGGTATGAAACTGCTTCACATTACAATGCAAGATGCCGTGTTCCTCTTCTGGGTAGATGAAATTGTGCGAACCCTGGTTCAGGAGTCTGTACTATCTCTACCATGTGCCCTGGATGGGTGATTTATACAGAACACAAATTCGGAGTGGGAGTGATGTCTGCATCTGTGAGAGAAGATCTTTAAGGAGTATTTCTGAAGGCAATGGGCCTGAGGGGATTAGAGTTGTTAGAGAGAAAAACGCAGAATGGTCTCACTCATCTATGGGTTTTAAGAAAAATGAAAGACATTCTTGCAATAATAATTTTCAGACACAAAAGAGAAAAGAGCTGGAAGTTCCAGCTCACCTCAGGAAGCTCAACACAAAGAGTGATGAGTTTAGTTAGAGAAATAACTACATTTTGATCTGTCCTAATAATGAGAATGTATGAGGGAAATGGAAAGCCTGTCTAGAGTACAGGTGGGGGTCAGATTGGGAACAGGGAGATTTGGGACATTGGTGATGGGAATGTTGCACTGGTGATGGGTGATGTTCTTTGCATGACTGAAACCCAAACACAATCATGTATGTAATCAAGTTGTTTAAATAAATATAAAAATAGATACAATACTAAAAATACTGTGAATCTGTAATATCTTTTTTGGGGGGAAGTACCCGGAAGTACTCAGGGGTTACTGAGCTCTAAAATCAGAAGTCATTCCGAAATCATTCCTGGCAGGCTCAGGGGACCATATAGGATGCTGGGATTCGAACCACCGACCTTCTGCATGAAAGGCCTTACGTCCATGCTATCTTTCTGGCCTCATCAATAATCTTAAGAGAAAACAAGCTCACACTCTGAAACAGCAACTTAACCTAGTCAGCAAAAATGATAAGGCTTGAGTGGGTTGAGAAACATCAATATCAAGCCCCCAATTTCCCATGTTCCCATGAGAGAATACATCTAGAATATATATAGGGGCACTGAGGAACTAATGTCCGAGACAGACAGCTGTTAAGTTTCAGAAATTCCCAGCTTCCCTTTCCAATCTTGAATGTCACTGGAGCCACAAGAAAGGCTAATTTCAGAAATACTGACAATGGGAAAACTCTGGAAACAAGGTCAAATTAATAGGATTGTGGTAGTGTCAAATTCCTGTTACACTTCAGATTCATTTGTTCGATATTAGTCCTCCTATCAGATATACATATGGGGTAATGTCTTGGAGGGAAAGGTATTTTGTCATAACCCACTAAGGGTTATTTTCTTATTCTAGTATCACAGTACGGGACGGTCACTGTTCAAGAGAATCATAACGAGGGCCAGAGCATAGTGCCTTCAAAGAGCTGATTCACAATGGACCTGAATTTGATTCCAGGCATTTCATACAGCACCCCCAAACAAGTCAGGACTGATTTCTGAGTGCTGAGCTAGGAATAACTCCAGAGCATTCCTGTCAACACGATCTTCCAAGAAGCATCGTGTTGATCCAAGGCTGCTGAGTATGGCCCTAATGAAACCACGAAAAGAAATGAAGTCAGGGAGCCAGAGTAATCTTACTGCAAGGAGGGATTTTTCTTGCATGTGTACAACCAGGGTTCAGTCACCATTATTCCATAGGGTCCTAAGCCTGCTAGGAGTAATTTCGTAGCATAGAGCCAAGAATAATCCCAAAATGCCACCAGGGATGTCTCATAAAACAAAAACAATCACAACCAAAGTACTTAAACCATGTATAAACTTTGCAGGGGGGTCCAGGATGGCTCTCTTTTATGGCATGCAGGAGCCAGTAGGTTTTCCGCATCACTTCTGTGTAGAACTTCCTCTGAGATGTGTCTAAGCATGGCCACTACTCTAGGACAAAGCTCAAGCCCACATTGGGAAGAGTCACTGTGCTATAAACCAGCATACAAGGAGGTGTCAGGTTCCAAATCCACCCTATAACTGGGTTGAGACTGGTCTCTTTATGGAACTAGATGGTCTTAATGTCTCTTTTTTCTGCCTTTTCAAGGAACCTGCCTCAACAAATATTTCCACAATGCACTATCGAGGAGAATGCTCTAACCTGAATCCAGGAAAGTCAGATCACCCACCACATGGGCTCTATTCTAGAAGGTTCTTGGAGGTGTGGCATTTTTAAAAGACATCTCAGAGCCAGTCCCCATCAGCACTTGGTCTACTGAGCACTTCTGGGAGTAAAACATGAGCATAGAGCTAGGAGCTCAGCAAGCAACAGCAGTTGGGTGGTTGCCTTGCATGTGACCTACCCAGGTTTGATTCCTGCTATTCCATAAGGTTCCCCCAGCCTTGGGTGCAGAGCAAGGAGTAACACCTGAGTGATACTGGGTATGGCCCAAAATTGAAAATTCAACTCAGGTGTGGCACGAAAATTAGACTTTGCCCAGGATTAAAGTGATGAGAAGGAAAATCCAGGGTCCTGTGAGTGACTCAATCCTGTACTTGGAGTTATCAGTGCTCTATGTCCACCCCCAAGCAAATCCCTCCTGGACAAGATAAAATGACTAGACTGCAAACAATGTATGTCTTCCTGAATGATCCTTTGCTTTCTTTCCTTCTTTATTTTTAAAGGGAAAGTCATGAGACTGCTTACGAGGAGGCTTTGAAAGTACACCTGGTTTAGTGAGAAATGAGGCCAAATGGAGGAGGTGAGGCTGTGAAAGACAAATAGGCTGAACTGCATGTCCTGGGGTCAGAGCAAGAGTCAATCCCAAGCACAAGTTTAGGGTCCCAGATGTTGCTAGTTTTGACTCCTAAGTGCAGAGCCCTGAATGAGTCTTGATCACCACCAAACTGTCATAAAATTCACTACAAAAAACCCATGAGATGCAAAACACATACACACAAATAAATTTAATTGGAAAAAACCCACAAAGAAATGCACTTGCAGAAAGGACTCAGCCACATACTTTCAAATAAGTCAGGAAATTCTTCACCAATAACCTAGAGTTGGAAACCCTGTGGGGAGTGTGCCAAACCTTCATGGAGGTCTTGAATGAAGACAGGAAAGATTCATGTGAGCGGGCATCAGCCTGGAGTCTGGAAAATCAGTAAAATTTTAAAACGAACTTTGTGCTGGACTGACAAAACAGTTAGGAAGACTTGAAGGGGACTGTGACAGGATGAGTCTCTGAGACCCCACATGGTCCCCAAGATGAGCATGAGAGTGAGCTGAGTGCAGAGCAAGGAGAATCCCCTCCTGTATGTGGTGTCGATAATGAGAGGGAAAAATATCAAAGAATGTTTTCTCATATGAGGCAGGAGTGATGCTTCCTGGCAGAAATCCTGGGGACAACATTCCATTGCTCATCAACATTAGGGTTCATATTACTGTTGCAATACTGCCCTTGATGGGGTTGACTGATGGAGGGATGGAGGATGAGGCCTTTCTCCTTCAGTTCGGACCATGCAACTGTTACCCTGTTCATCCGGCAGTTCTGAGGTGAATGCGCCAGGAAGAAGGCTAACAGGCAGTCAGGCTTCTGAAGAAAACAGCTTTTATTCCATAGAAGAGGCTGAAGCCAAAAGACCCCAGAATCAGCCCAGGAGCAGAATCAGGTCCCACCCAATGGTGGGAGCAGAATCAGGTACCACCTTAGGGTGGGAGCAGAATGCCAGGTCACACCTAGGGTAGGGCACAATCACCAATCAGGGTAGGGTCAGTAACATAATAATTCCATTGAAATGTTTACATGCACAATATATTTCCAGGAACTCAACCCTGGATCTCACAGCCCATCGGGACTGTGTGCAATGCCATAAGTGACCCAACAGCACAGAGCCTGGAGTGAGGGCTGAGAACCAGTGGCTTTGACAGAAAACCAAACATAATAAATAAGGACCAAGTTGGGGCTGGAGAGATAGCATGGAAGTAAAGTGTTTGCCTTGCATGCAGAAGGATGGTGGTTCAAATCCCTGCATACCATATGGTCCCCTGAGCCTGCCAGGAGCGATTTCTGAGCATAGAACCAAGAGTAACCCCTGAGTGCTTCCGGTGTGACCCAAAAACCAAAAAAATAAAATAACAAGTTGCCCAAAACAGCAAATTCCAAGAGCCATTGTGATAGTACTACAGGGAGGGCATATTTCTTGTGTTTTGTCAAACCATGTTCCATCCACGGCATCTCGTATGGTCAACTAAGCATGCTTTCTGAACACAGAGTCAGGAGGAACCCCTGAGCACTGTTGCATGTGGTGCAACGCCCCCAAAGTCCAGCTTCTAACCCCCCCACCACCATCAAATGTTACACCCGGCACAAAATTCCTTCCAGAAACATCTCTGAGCTATGCTTGCCCTGTGGGTGGCACAGTGCTTTCCCACCACTGTGTCCCTTTCTGAGTCCACACTTAGCCCATACCTGGGGACAGAGCATTAGAAAGTGCAGCCCCATCTTCTGCCTGGATTATTCCATAAAAGCATCAGCAAGGACCATTGTAGGAAGCCCTGTGAGAAAGTCACAGGCTTGAGCCATAGAGAAGCCCATCACACTGTCCTGGTCAGAAGTGCCTGCACTTGGGCTAGAAATGCTGATAGGCCACACACCATCTCAGATCCACGTGGGTGAACACAGCCATAGACTCCTTTCTCTCCTGGGAATTCAGAAGTGAGTTGGGATCCTGGCCTTGAGAGGGACAGGAGTGCTGTCTTAGCTCTACAGGGAAGAAATGGCAGCCTTGAGCCCTGCTTCTACCCTGGGCACCACACAGACCCTGGGAGCCCAGTATATAGGTTGGCTCTGGTGCACCATCTTTACACACTTGCCCTGCTAGTAGGCTGGCAGCAGTGCAGTCCCCTGCTGTTAGGCCAGAAGTGGATCTGCCCCAGTACTCTAGGTAGAAATATCTCACTGCTCACTTATCTGGCATGTGGGGATATGGGCCTGGGTCAGATTCCCCTTCCTGGCTTTAGTTTCATCATCCCAATTTACATGAGCCTATTGGGAGGGACCCCACCAATATTCATTCTTTGGTACGCTCTATTCATTGCCATTTCTAAAAATTTCCTCTTGACATAGTTGTAGCCCGTGTTCTACCACAACCATTTCATTTTGGGGTGTCGTCATAGATCTTGCTTGACCACAAGCCAAGTGCTGCCCCTAGGCTGCCCTATAGGTGTCCCACCCACCTCTTTCTCAGTCACTTCTGTCCATCAAGATGATCATGATTTATCCACAATAATAAACACAACAATGTCAAACTGTCCTGCCCTAGGTCTGTCCCTTTGAAGTTCAAAGTGAGATTGGATGGCCAAGCCTGGATCCAGACTATTGAGCCTCTTGGTTTCCCTAAAAATCTGATGAGGATGTGACATGTACGTGTGGCAGCAGGAAAGAGAGAGGAAAGTGAGTCTGGACACCTTCCTTGTTTTCTTGGTTTTATGTCACACTCATCAGTGCTAGGGGCGAACTCGTGACTTTGGGCTCAGGAACCACTCCTGCTCGGCTCAGAGGGATCCTCTGGGATGCAGGAATTTAACCTGAGTTCTGAATGATCAAGTCAATTGCCCACCCCACTTTACTATCACTCTGGACTAGCATCTGGGATTCCAGAGCATGGTACAAGTGCCAAAACATCAGTGCATTTGCAGTGATACTGACTGCTTGGGTTCAATTGTGCTCAACAGGTTCTGGGTACAGCAGCATGCCGTGGGGTCCTGGACCAGCGAAACAGGGCTGCAGTGGTACCAGTGTTCATCAGCTTGTGAGGGGACCCAGATTCCTGGCAGACACAGGCCTATGTAACATTCCTGAGTAGAGTTTTCTGTTTGTATTTATTAGTTCATTTTTATTGGGCCACACTGAGAGGTGATCATGGCTCAATGGTCAGGCATAACTCCTGATGGAGTTCAGGAGCAAGTGGGTTGTAGGGTATCAACCTCATGTCAACAGCCTGCCAGAATAATCCAGTATCTTTTTTTTTTTTTTTTGGTTTTTGGGCCACACCCGGTGATGCACAGGGGTTACTCCTGGCTATGGGCTCAGAAGTTCCTCCTGGCTTGGGGGATCATATGGGACACCGGGGATCGAACCGCGGTCCGTCCAAGGCTAGCGCAGGCAAGGCAGGCACCTTACCTCTAGCGCCACCGCCCGGCCCCATAATCCATTATCTTGTTGAATTATCACTGTTAACAACTGGTTCAATATTTTAGTTTGTTTTTGTTTTGAGGATTACACTTTTTAAATCAACATTGCAAACTACAGACACGAAACACAAACCAAGTGCTCAGAATTTACATTTTGTACCATGTGCACTATTTTGGCTTTCATGTACTTGTGTTTCAGGTTTAGATGCAGCAATGCTCAGACTTCTTTTGCCTCTGTGCTCTAGGATCCCTGCTGGCTGGGCTCAGAGAACCCTATTGGTTCCTAAAGATGGAATTGGCTCAGCTACTTGCAAAGCAAAAGCCTCACAGACACTATGAACTTTTTACCAGGTTGTCTGTGTGCATCACATTGACTGCAGCTATGGCATGCTCTGTTCATGATTTCCTGGTTACATGAGTGTACTAGAGATTCCTACAGAAGGCAAGTATCTCAGAATGGGGCTCAAGGAATGGTGGTGCTCTGTCCCCAGGTATAGGTTAAGTGTGGGCTCAGAAAGGGACACGGTGGTGGGTGAAGTGTGAAGGATGAAGCGTTCTAAGTGATAAGTAGAAGCAATATTTGAGCATGTTGGTGGACATAGCCATTGGTGCTCTCCACCTCTTCCTGTCTCTGTGTTCAGCAGATGTTTCTTGAACTGCTTGGGGAAGAGTGTACTGCTGAGGACAGTGATTTAGCAGAGTTCAACATCATGAAAGGAAAGGACGTTAATTCCTGGAAGACTAAGTTTAGTTGTTTAGTGGATGAGTTAAATTATTAAAAAATTGACACACACATAGATAGATACACACACATATATATATACATAGAGAGAGAGAGACAGAGTCAGTCATGTAAACGGAGAACAAGGACTTCAAACAAACTTCTTTTCCCCAACAGAATAGAATCCAGATGTTTTCCTCAGCAGGTTCTGGTGAACCTCACCAAGAGGGACTGGTTTTAGGGGAAAATCACTTCCTCAAAAATGGCCTCCTTAACCTTAACTGCCCTTGGATTGGCTTCCTCAGCTGCCCACTCTAGCCCATGACTCTCTTGCTCCAAGGGCTGCCCCTGTCCATCCCTCTGCTGTGACTCAAACCATTGTCAATTGCTGTTCTCCCAGCTGATTTGCACCAACAGTCGCCATCTCTCTAGGACACTGTTACCGCCAGTATTTGGAATCACTTATCCAACCAGGAAAAAATACTTCACTTTGCAAGCCTCTGGCCAGTTGTGCTGTGATGTCACGGAATCCTGGGCTTTGAAGCGCCAAAGGGCTGCCTTTGAGAGGAGAGGGAGGATTGTTGGGGTGTCCCCTCGGGCGCTGGGCGACTGGAGGAACGGTTTTCCTCTTGGCCTCCCAGGGGCTGCGGAGCTCCAGGGTCGACCAGGTGAGCGGTGGGGGCGCCCGGGTGCTTCGGGGGTGGCGGTGCCCTTGATGGGCTGGACCGGGCGTGTGGAAACAGCTGGGTCTCCTTGTTGTTGTTGCTGTTGTTGTTTTTTGGTGTGGTTTTTGGGTCACACCCAGCAAGTGCTCAGGGGTTATTGCTCAGCTGAACCAGGATCTTCTGGGTGGACAGAAGAGACCGAGAAAGAGGCGAGCTGGGCCGGATAGGGCACCCGAGGTGCTTGGCTGCAGCCTGTAATTCTGCTCTCTGTCCTGAACCTCCAGCTCGGAAATTTCAGGATTTTTCTCTAGATTCATGGCCAGGGGCCACCCTGGAGGACTCAGGCTGATGCTTGGCTCCGCGGTCTGTGATCACTGCAGGCTGTCTCGGGGGACCATGTGGGATGCCGGGAATTGAACCGGGTTCTTCCGGGTCAGCCGCCTCAGTGCACCATTTGCCAGTAGGGCAGCAGAGGGTTTGTCCCTGTTGCAGAGCCACCTGCAATGGTCGGCGCTGCTGCTGGCCTGCAAGGGAGTGCTGTTGTGCAGGGCAACTTTCCCAGAGAACTTCTGTCCTTAGCTTCCAGTGGCTGTGTGGGGCCTGAGAGAAAGTGGGGCTCAGGGCTGCAGCTTCATCCTTTGGATTTTGAGGCCACGGCTTGCACTGTTGCATCCTAGCTGAGCCCATTCATTCAGCACTTCAGATTTATTTTAGTCTCTCTCCGTGTATTGTTTTTTTTTTTTTTTTTTAGTTGGGGGGGGGGTGTCAAACCCTGTGGCACTCGGGTTATTCTTGGCTCTGCTGTCAGGAACCTCAGGTCAGCCTTGTGCAAAGCAAATCCCCTATCTGCTGAGTTATTGCTCCTGCCCCAGGTCTTTTGTTTTATTTGATTTTTTTGGAGGAAGGGAGGGAAGGGGACCACACTTGTTGGTGTTCAGGAGTTACTCCTGGCAATGCACTCATAAATCGCTCCTGTCAAGCCCAGGGGACCTATGGGATGCCTGGAATCGAACCTGAGTCCATTCTGGTTTGGCTGTGTGCAAAGCAAATGCCCTACCGCTGTGCTATCACTCCAGCCCCTGCCATTTTCAATTTTTAAAAACGTACATTATATGAAAAGCATGTATCATATAGTTAATACCATCCACTGAGCTCAGAGACAGGAGGAGTTGCAGAACACCAATAGATATGCCCATAAACATGTTCAAATATTGCTCCCACTTAGAATGGTCCCTTCAGGATCATTTGCTGAGCCCCATTTTGAACCACTTGTCTCATGTAGGAGTCTCCAGCTATGTGTACTGTGATGTCACTAAATCAGGAGATTTGTCTCCTGAATCAGAGGCACCAAAGGGCCTCTGTGTAGAGTGGAATTTGTTGGGTGGGTCTCCATGGGCACATGGAGGTCCAAAGGAATGATTTTCTTTCTGGCATCCTAGGTGTCACTCTGAGTGCCCCTGAGCTCCAGGATTTCTTCCAGATGAGCAACAGGAAGGCCCTGGGGAGGTTTGGTTGTAGTGTCCCCTAGAGTGGCTAGACCATGCATGTAAGCAGTTGGATCTTCTTGCTATTTGTTTTTGTTTTTGTGGCCACGCCTAGAGTGCAGCTGGGACTTGACTCCTTCCTCCTCTGTGTGCTGGCTCAGGATGTGGTGACCTTCCCTGATGTAGCTGTGTATTTCTCCCAGGATGAGTGGCTGTGTCTGGATGCCTCTCAGAGGAAGCTCTACAAAGACTTGATGCTGGAGACCTACCAGCATCTTCGGGTTGTTGGTGAGAGCCACCAACCTGGGGGGCACCTTTGAGGGCCAATATTCTGGTAGATTGAACCCGAGACAGCCAAAGGATTGCCCACACTGAAGTTTTGTTTGTTTATTTGTTTGCTTTTGGGTCACACCTGGTGGTACACACAGGGTACTCCTGGCTCTGCACTCAGAAATGACTCCTTGCATATAGGATGCCAGGAATCTAACCAGGGTCCTTTCTGTGTTGCTCACATGCAAGGCAAATGCCCTACCACTGTTATAGCTCTGGCCCAACCCATAGAGCTATTACTATGATCTTGTGACTCAAGTTCTTTTCATAATTTCATAAGTGCCACAGGCAGCAGAGATTTGATAACCTCAGTGCTTCTTGGGTCTTTACATGGGACATGGAACAAATCTGGGGTTCCTGCTTGCAAACCATGTTCCTAAGTCCATTGTTTCCTATCCAGGATACAGTTTAACATTTTTGGTGTGTATGTGTGTGTGTTTGTGTGTGTGGTACCAAACCTATCAGTTCTCAGGGCTTAAACTCAGGTCTGTACTCAAGAAACACTGCTGGGCCAGTGGATGGCATAGTGGATCTTTTGTTTGCCTTGTCAGTTGCTGACCTGGCTTTGATCCCTGGCAACCCAATGGTCCAAAGAATGTGCCAGACTCACTCCTGAGCACAGTGCCAGGAGAAATCCGTGACAGTCATTGAGTTTAGCCCAAAATCCATAAAGAAAAAACAAAACACTCCCTGTGGATCTTGTTGGTTCTTAGATATGATTTTAGGGTTCAAATCATTGTCACTCCCGTGCAAGGTGACCCACTGTACTATAACTACAGCCATTACTGTTTAAGACAAGTGGGGCTTTAACCAACCCCAGCGCTGCTTGTGTTTACTCCTGGCTCTACACTCACTGCTCACAACTGAGAGGGCTAAAGGAACTAGAGAAATGCTGAGATTGATGATCTTTGCCTTTTGCATGCCAGCACTTTTCTGTAGCTGCCCCACTTTCATTTAAACCTGATGTCATGAGGCCAGAGAGATAGCATGCAAGTAAGGCATTTGCCTTTTATGAAGTTTATTGGTTCAAATCCTGGCATCCCATATGGTCCCCCTGCCAGGAGCGATTTCTGAGTGTCGAGCCAGAAGCAACCAATCCCTGAGTGCTGCCAGGTGTGAACCAAAAACCAAAACAAAGCAAAACAGAAAATGCTAAGAAAATTTTTATTTATTTATCTTTTTTGGAAGACCCATTGATGCTCAGGAGTTATTCTTCGCTCTGTACTGGGGAAATACACCTTGCATGCCTGTGGGGAGAATATGTGAACACGGATCAGCCATCTGCCAAAGAGCATCCCTCCTGTATTTTCTTTCTGGCTAATAAAAACAGCTTTCTTTTGTACATTTAAGCATTTGACGAGTGAGCCGAGCAGTAAGCTATTGTGAGTTTTTCTCAGCAACTCTCTGCAATCCAGCAAACCGTCTCTTCTTTTTTCTGGAAGCTGATTTAGTACCTTATATCAACATGTATTCATTCCACCTCTGTTGCCTCATTCAACCAGGTTTCCTTCAACTAATTCTTACATTGTATATTTGTGCTGATTCTAGAATGCAGACCACTAGTTCCAGATTTGGTAGTTCCATAATTTGTTTTTGAAATTGGATCTCCCAGTGGGAGTGTAATGGCAAGATTTGCAAGTTGCAAAGCAATACTAAGATTTTGGGGGCCTGGAGAGAGAGCACAGTGGCGTTTGCCTTGCAAGCAGCCGATCCAGGACCTAAGGTGGTTGGTTCGAATCCCGGTGTCCCATATGGTTCCTCATGCCTGCCAGGAGCTATTTCTGAGCAGACAGCCAGGAGTAACCCCTGAGCACCGCCGGGTGTGGCCCAAAAACAACAATAAAAAAAGATTTTGGTGGTGGGATAGCAAAGTGACACAAGCAATTCAGATTCATAAAGTGGAGCCCTGGGTCCAGTCCTTCACCTCATCTGTGGTCTCTGCACTTTTGGGGGGAATGGGAGCACTAAACAGAATTCCATAATTTTTCCAAGCTAAGAAATTCATAAAACTTTTTACTCTAAAGGAAACTAATTTGTGAGGAAAGATGTTGGGGAAGGAAGAAATCCTGTGATTCTCACTCGATGCAATGTAAGCTTGATATTTCTTTAAACTCGCTCATTTATTTGATGCATCCATATTGCAGTGGGAAGGTCTCCTATTGTAAATCGGATAGAAATCAGGGTTTCATCATCCCTGCCACTATTTTAATGCCAAGGGTCCCCAGCAATGTTTGCAGAGTATTTAGCCATGAGTAAACATGAGCTCTGACAGGTGAGGACCCCCAAAACGTAAATAAAAATATATAAAAATGAAAAATCCTTATTGATATTTGAGGGGATTGTGCTTGAAGTGAGACATTTTATTTCTTTTTTAATTTTATTTTGTTTGTTTTTGGGTCACACCTGACAACGTCAGGTAGTCACTGGCTAGAAACTTAGGGATCGCTCCAGAGTAGCTTGAACATGTATGGGCTGATGAGAATCAAAACATGATTTGCTGCATGGAAGAAAAATGTTCTACCTTCTGAGGTCTCACTCTGATCACTCAACTTACTACTCTTCACCTCATGATAATATACTTATCCATGGAGACAGTAATAGCACAGTCCATAGGCATATGCCTTCCACACAGTCCACTGGGCTTTGAGCTGTAGCATCCCATATCTTCTCCTGTGCATGCCAGAAGTGATTTCTGCGAGTAATGTCAGTAAAGAAACCCTAACCACAGCTGAGTGTGGCCCAAAAATTTTAAAAATACATTTATTCTATTAGTTTAAAAGAGACCATGTAACATTTCTTTTTAGAATGGCCCAAAGTAGAGGTGAAATAAGGATCAAGAAAAGGAAACGACCAGAGGAATATCACAGTAGGTAGGGCATTGTCATTAACCACAGCTGGCCTGTGATCAATCCCCGGTATCCTATATGGTTCCCTGAGCTCCACCAGGTGAAATTCTGAGCACAGAACTGGAAGTAACTAACACCTGAATACTACGAGGTATGAACAAAAAGCAAATATAAATAAGGAAAGAAAATATTGCCCAGGAGCTAGATCAGCAGGCAGTGTGCTTCTCGCCAACAGCTAATGAGACTTAGGTCCCTGGCAATCATCAGTTCCCCTGAGCAGGGCCCAGAGAGATGCCTACAGACACTTCTTAGTAACTCCTGAACAGTACTGTGAGTGACCCAAAATTTTTAAAAAGAATAGAAAACAACGTATGCATTAAAATATGCATGAAGTGTGGGGTCGGAGAGATAGTATGGAGGTAGTGTGTTTGCCTTGCATGTAGAAGAATTATGGTTCGAATCCGGCATCCCATATGGTCCCCTGAGTCTGCCAGGAGCGATTTCTGAGCATAGAGCCAGGAGTAACCCCCCAGGACAGCTGGGTGTGACCCAAAAACAAAATCAAAAATAAAAGGATGCATGGGGTCATGGGCCTAACAATTTCATAGATGAGAGCCTTGACCTTGAAGTATGGTGTTTATTGTTTAGAGTCAGTAAACATGGGGCAGGAGGAGAAAAATATAACAATGTATTTGTCAATTTATTGATCCCTCGGACTCTGCTTTTTCCTATTAATGGAGTGTGGAGCATCTACCTTATAAATCTCTGAATAACTTTTTTGTGGGAGAACATGCCAAAGTGAACATAGGAACTCCCAATGTGAGGGCTGTCCTATGAGACCCAGTAATTGGATATAGGGTAGAGGATTCAGGAATCATGGTTTTTTACTCAGAACAGACTGTTACCTAAATAAGCACATTTCTTGGCTTCATGACTACCTGTCTCCACAGAAATCCACGCATATGGAGAATTTTGATTCTGTGATGGAAATCATACATGCATGGTTCTATTTAAACATGGAGACTGTCAGGATGAAGAACTAATTGAAATAATCTTTTTCTGGTCCATGGGAAAGAAACCACCTTGGGGGAACTGGGGTGATCCTATGATATGGGACACAATCTGGATGAAACTGTCCTGCCTGCATCCTGAAAGGAGTGAGAACTCGTGGCGCATCTGATCTGGAGTGGACCAGAGTGAAGAGAACATTCTTACTGTACAGCTGCCATCCAGTGGACATAGCACCCTGAATCTGCTCCACCTAGTCTCTCAACACAGAGCCCCAGGATGGGACTCCTCGGGGCCAAGCTAGCAGCAGTGTTTGCTCTGAGACCTTCGCAGAGACAGGCTCATAAGCACACTCCCCATAGAGGAGAAATGCCTGGAGCTACTTTCCTTGTGCTTGGGACTGTGATGGGCCTTTGACAGCCTCATTGTTAGCGTGGAGAACATGCTCTGAGTCAATCATCACACACAATTGGCCCTAAGGAATTACTGACACGAGAGAAATGATATTTATTTGAGGAGTGTGGGAAGGCCTTCAGTTACTCTGCAGACATTTATAGGTACAAGACAATTCATAATGGATAGAATCCATACAAATGTCAGGAGTATTGGAAGGCCTCTAGAAACTCAAACCTCTCTGAGCACAAGAAAATTCAGATAGGCGAGAAGCCTTATACATGCCAGGATGGTGAGAAAGCCTTTACTTGCTGCTCAAACATTAGTAGTCACAAGAAAAATTATACACGAGAAAAGCCTTATACATGTGAGGCATATGGAAAGGTCTTCATCGTCACACAGGCCTTTATCGTCACAAGAACATTTATACTGGAGAGAAGCCTTATACATCTCAGTGTGGGAAGGCCTTTAATTCTTCAAATGTTCAAACCTTAATACACACAAGAAGGGGCCGGGAAGGTGGCGCTAGAGGTAAGGTTTCTGCCTTGCAAGCGCTAGCGTAGGAGGGACCGCGGTTCGATCCCCCGGCGTCCCATATGGTCCCCCCAAGCCAGGGGCGATTTCTGAGCTCATAGCCAGTAACCCCTGAGTGTCAAACGGGTGTGGCCCAAAAACCAAAAAAAAAAAAATACACACAAGAAAATTTATACAAAAGAGATGCCTTATACTTGGCAGGAGTGTTGGAAGGCCTTTGCTCAATCCTCAAAACTTTGTGATTACAAGAAGTGTCATGCTGGACAGAAGATTTATACATGTCAAGAGAGTCAGATGGTCTTTTCTTACCACTCAGCCCTTTATAACACAAGATAATTCTTAGAGGAATGATATCTTATACACTTTAGGAATGTGGTCAGGTTTTAGCTCAATCCTTCAAACAGAAGAGACCAGCACCTCAAGTGGAGCAAAGCAAAGCAGTATTTGGAAATAGTTTTTTCTTCCAGAGCTTAGAGGCCAAAAGCAGGTGCCTGCCAGAACATCACAAAATCTGGGGGGATAGAACATTTGTTTCTTTATTTTTTTCTCTTTCTTTTTTTTTTTGTTTGTTTGTTTTGGGTCACACACAGCAGAGCTCAGGAGTTACTCCTGACTCTACACTTAGAAATCACTCCTGGCAGGCTCGAGGAACCATATGGGATGCTGGGATTCGAACCACCATCCTTCTGCATGGTAGGCAAATGCCTTACCTCCATGCTATTTCTCAGACCCTATTCTTTCCTTTTATTATTATTATTATTATTATTATTATTATTATTATTATTATCATTATTATCTATTTTCTTTTTTCTTTTATCTTTCTTTATTGGTCAAAGTGGCAAGATCTTTGTTAAAAGTTGCCCAGACTAGGCTCTTCCTCACACAAAGTCAAGAGGTGGACCAGATGTCCTGTGAATATCTAAGATTTAGTCCTTTCATATTATATTGTCACAGGAGTCACATTGTTACAGGAGTCAACAATCAGCAAAACTAATTTCCAAAACAAAACAATATATCCTGCATCTCAACTGGAGGGAAGAGTTTCCTTTCCCCCCCAAATCTGGATTCTAAGAAAGAGTTCTTATCGGTCTCAGTGGGTAAATTGAAGTGTCACTCTTGGTTGGATCCAGTGTCCAGAAGCCTGATTACCTCAACACCAGGCATTTATCATGGTACACTGTGGTGAGCAGAAGTGCAAGAGGGCAGCAGCACTCTCTATGGAGGCCACCACATGCATGGCTCCCCAAAACTTCACCATTCTCTGCAACTAATACATAACCTGATAGTTGCAGTGTTAAGACCATGCTAGCAGGACACACTTTCCCAGAGAAATTAAGGGAGAGAGACCCGAGGCATGGTCTGTAGCAGGGCAAGCATAGAGAGGAGTGTGAGGAAGTGTGTTGGGGGTCCAGTGTGGTGCCTTTTCCAGACTCAGTGTGCCCTTGCCCAACCAATCTGGTCCTTGGAGACAATCTTCATCCCAAAGTTATAGATCCAACTTGACCCCTCCCTACCCCTTATTGTTTCAACAAGCATGATTAACACACTTTGTTGAGTTCTAATACTTGTTCTCCTGTTCCACAACCCAGCATTGCCTGGTAATACTAAACTCCAGTGCACCCTTGTTGGACTGAGGCCTCCTGAGGTCTTTTGGCCCCACCTCTTCCTGGTCTCAGGCCCCAAACCCTCCCCCACAGAGAGAGGGAAAGTAGGGGTGCAGCTATGATTTTCACTTTCCATGCTTCCCTTCAGCTTTCTAGTGAGCCCTTGACTCGGGTTAGACTCCTTGGTTCTGGTTCAAGAGTGGTCGGTGTGTGCTGACCTTGCCCTGACCCTATGTGTTACCTTTGTCTCACTCCTGGTTTCCTCAAAAGAAACCAGAATGGAGGAACTTTGGAAATGCGTTTCACAGTATACATGCCCCCAAGAAAAGATTGGGCGAGAGTGTTATAGAGAGAGCTATGCTTCACCAAGTACACATCCACAGTGAAAGTTTGAAAGCTTAAATATCCCCAGGTCAGTGGGGAAATGCTACCACCATGTCCCCAGGCAACACGTGTCCTTTGTTTTGAGTTGGCTTTTCTAGGGTTTCTCCTAACCAGGGAAGCTTTCCACCTGGGTGAGATTCCTGAAGGAGATATTAATATCTCCTCATTTTCTGTGTTTCTGCTGTAGACTCTCTGGAATGGGGAGGATCCAGCCATCTCTGGGCCTGCAGTGGCTTCTGGTCAAGGTCTTTTCTTCAAGTCCATCATTGGGTTTTAGTGCATCCCAAAAATTTAATGAATGCCCTGGGGATCCCTCCTGCTGCCCCCTTCCAAACTAAGAAAAGAACGTTTTTGGAGCAAGATTGGATGACCAAGCCTGGACCCAGAACTGATGGGCCTATTGATTTCCCCTCAAATCGATGGGGATGTTGCATGTGTGTGTGGCAGCAGGAAAGAGAGGACAGAATGTGGATGCCTTTCTTGTTGGCTAGTTTTTGGGTCACACTCATCAGTGCTAGGGGCTAACTCGTAACTTTGGTCATGCTTTCATGCTCAGGCATGACTGATGATGCTGTTCAGGAGACAAGTGGGATGTAGAGGATCAACCACATGTCAATAGCATGGAAGAAAAATGCAGCAGCTCCTGTATTATCACTGGTAGCAACTGGTTCAAAATTTAAGTTTGTTTTTGGTTGGGTTATATCCCACTGAATGTAGAAGTTATTCTTGGGTCTGTGCTTAGAAATTACCTGGCAGTATTGGCACCATATGAGATTGAACCGGGATCAACTGTGTTATAGCAAATGCCCTCCCATTGTGCTATCATTCAGGTCCCTGGTTCACTATTTGAATAATTTCACTCATTCACTAAACAACTAAACTCAGCCTCCCAGTGGTTAAGGTTCTTTTGTTTCATGATGCTGAATCCTGTTATATCCCTGCCCCCAAAAGTGCATTATTCCCCCAAGAAGTTGCAAGAAACATCTGCTGAGCACAGAGAAAGGAAGAGATGGAGAGCACCAAAGGCTATTTCCACTCACAAGCTCAAAAATTGCTGCCCCTGAGAAATGTTCACCCTGGACCGGAGAGATAGCATGGAGGTAGGGTGTTTGCCTTGCATGCAGAAGGACTGTGTTTCGAATCCCGGCATCCCATATGGTCCCTGAGCCTTCCAGGAGCTAAATCTGAGAGTAGAGCCAGGAGTAACCCCTGAGAGCTGCAGAGTGTGACCCAAACAAACAAAAAAAGACAAAGAAATCTTCACCCTTCCCCACCATTCCTTGAGCATGATTCGAACCTCTTATCTTATGTAGATGTCTCCAGTTCACTCATGTAACTGGGAGAGCATGAACAATTGATGCCATAACTGAAAAGTCAATGAAACGTACACAGGCATCCTGGTAAGAAAGTTCAAGGAGTCCGGGGGGGCTTTTGCCTTGCAAGTAGCTGAGCCAAGTCCATCCTCAGAACCCATAGGGTTTCCTGAGTCCAGCCAGGAGGGATCCTAGAGCACTGAGACTGAAGAAGTCTGATCATTGCTGCATCTAACCCTGAAACAGACCTACATGAAGGCCAAAAATAATGCACCTGAGAAAAGTGTGAATTCTGAGCACTTGGTTTGTGTTTGCAATCTTAATTTGAAAAGTGTCATTCTCATCTGTTCAGCCCAGTGCTCTCAATTACTTTCTGTCATGCCCCCTTAGGAAGAAGAAAACATCTTTTGCGACCCCCCCCCCGCACGACTGTAAATAGTATCTTTATTAAAAACTTTAACCTGCAAAACAAAAATATATATAATAATTTGAGCTGATTTTTTAATCAGAGGTGATGTCTGGATTAATGGCTACAATGAGCATGTCTTGCAATGCATAGCTTTTTGAATCGGGGTTTGAAGCAGGACACAGCAAC